>NC_135436.1:29874530-30027030 GCF_051991255.1 Vanacampus margaritifer | reverse complement strand
ATTTTTCAGATTCTTAGCAGGGGCGGATCAAGTCGGTTGCAGGGTAACCAACCACCCCAAAATCTAAAACAATTCATTTGACGCTAGGAAAGCACAACTTCCTCACCATTATTCAAATAACGATCTTGTCTGATCCTGTCTTGGCCTAAGCGAGCACGTCTTTTTGTGTTGGCTAACAATGTTTTCGTAGGCTATTGCACAAACTGTGTGTCGTTCGCAACCACAACATTTTGCACGTCAGGACTATTACAAAAAAAATCCAAAGACCCAAATTCCCCGTATTTCAGATTTTCTTTATATGTAACATCAGCGATTCGATTCGTATCACGATTCATAGGTTCCGATTCGATTTGATACTGACTATTCCCGATACGAATCTATGGCTGCCATTTTCACTGAAGCAACACCCTTTGCTCCCGGCTGTTTTACTGGATTTTGACTGATTTTGCAAGGCCCATAAAATATTCTGTTCTTCTGAAAATATGGAACCTACAAAAAGAAAGATTAGTCTCCTCTTTCTTTCTTTCTTTTTACATTTCTATCTGTTTCCGTTTTGCAGCAATTAGCATTAGAATATTGCTAAGTTTCATCATCATACACAAACCTGTTGAAAATAGTGGGGAAATAGCTTTTTGCAACATGGCCCTGGTTGATCTCTTATACTCTGCTACCACCTGCTGGCCGTTTTTTGTATTAACTGCCATTGCTTTAAGCCACTTCTTCAGGTCAGAAGCTGTATTATGTATGCTTCAGCATAAAAAGTTGTTTACGTTTCTTTATATGTTTTTGGGGTTTGAATGGGAAAGAAACAAAAATACCAGGTTATCGACCACCGCTCCAAAATGCATTGTACCGCAAGCTCCACCCCATTTGAAAATCCAACAACATCAGCAGGCGCCTGAATGCATCCATCATGACAACATTCCATTGCTTTTGCAGAATGATGCAGTTGAAGGGGAAAAAAAGTGCTGGCTTGGACTTGATAAAGCTTCTTTATTCCACTGACTGCTTTTCAACATGCCTTGAAATGTTGGCGCTGATACTAATGCTATTCCGTTTGACAGACAATTTGGGCCCCAAAATAGATCTGTCAGCACCCTCAGTATACTTAACCAGCGACTGGCTTATACGTGGCGCTCTGGCTTTGAGGCCTTCATGTGACAACGCTCAAGGATAGCGCGCCACTTTGGCCCCCACGCCCTCCAAGGCCGATTGCGGTGAAATGGAATGGAAACGATGCTACCCGTAGCCTGCAACAAGGAGACAAGTGGGCAGGAGATGGGGGGGGGGGGCTGACGGCGTGGTTTCATCCAAAGCGGTCGTTAGATGGCCACGCTACAGGGCGGCGGCGGCGGCCACTTTAGAGGCTCATCTCTCCCCGCACGGGGGATTAACGCTTCCAGGGAACGGTCACGCCGGCGATGGCTAATTTCGCATCAGCGTTTTAGCAACGCAACGCTTGATTATGCGCGCCTTTAGATGAAAGAGTGCATCCTCCCTCCCATCACTTGTTTACTGAGCAACCTTCCGAGCTTGGCGCCAAAGTCGAAGTGGCTGGGTTCAAACAAAATGCCTGCTCGCTAATTATCTGCAATTCCTCATCAGAGGACCCCCGCTCTCCCTCGCCCCTACCTACTACATAAACAGTCTTTTGCAATTGAATCTATTTGCATAATAATTGCCAATTGGCTGTGCACAGCGTAAATAAGGCAATGACTTGGGGAGCGGATGAGGTTGCTTCAGGAGTTTGCTTGTTGATTGGTCATCCAGGATGCGATGATAACTGAATTTTATGAGGGCAATTTGGACATTTGCTGTGAGTGTAGAGTGCAGTAATTCCCTGCATTTTTGTGGCTTGAATTGGAAATTTTTTAGGTTTTGTGTGTGTGTGTGTGTGGGGGGGGGGGGGGGGTCATCTATTCATTAGTTGCAGAAGAACTCAACTATTGCCTTTTTTTTGTGCTCAAGCCAAAGCCACGTCTTAAGAAATATCGATTTTGCAGTATCTTCGGGCTAACTCATGAGTGAGAAAAAGTTGTTTTGCCACCATCTTGTGGCACGTACAGGCAATTACAGGCCTTTTGGATCAAGGAAGTACTGTATGACGTTGAAGTGATGCATCTGGACTGAGAGGCACGCTTTGTGTTGTTAAGGCGAGCCTTTAGCACCTGTGCATGGAACACACACAAAATCAAGTACTTTTTTAGGGTGATGTTGAAAGAAGAGTTTGAAATGATAAACAGTTTTTGGTATTATAGCTTGTGGCAGCTATGTTTTAAAATAACATAGGCAATTAAAAAAAAAAATTGAGGATTTATTTATTATTTATGACTGGGTTCACTCCCTATTATGATTATTATTATTTTTTAATTGCTCGTTTCCCATACGCATCCATCCATCATCTACCGCTTATCCGAGGTTGGGTGACGGGGGCAGCAGCTTTAGCAGGGAAGCCCAGACTTCCCTCTCCCCAGCCACTTCAACCAGCTCCTTCGACGGGCGCCTCCCAAGGGGTTCCCAGGCCAGCCGAGAGACATAGTCTCTCGAGAGTGTCCTAGGTGGTCCTCGGGGCCTCTCGCCGGTGGGACATGCCCGGAACACCTCTCCAGGGAGGCGTCCAGGAGGCATCCCAACCAGATATCTCTAGGGGAGAGCCCGGAAACT
This sequence comes from Vanacampus margaritifer, assembly GCF_051991255.1. NCBI lineage: Eukaryota > Metazoa > Chordata > Actinopteri > Syngnathiformes > Syngnathidae > Vanacampus > Vanacampus margaritifer. The sequence continues at coordinate 30,024,366 of NC_135436.1, read as the reverse complement.
CATTTTGGCCGCTTGTATCCGGGATCTTGTTCTTTCTGTCACGACCCACAACTCGTGACCACGGGTGAGGGTAGGAACGTAGATCGACCGGTAAATGGAGTTCGCATCACTGCAGACGCTGCAACGATCCGCCTGTCGAAATCCCGCTCCATCCTGCCCTCACTCGTGAACAAGACCCCAAGATACTTCAACTCCTCCACTTGGGGCAGGATCTTATCCTCGACGCGGAGAGGGCACGCTACTCTTTTTCGACTCAGAACCATGGTCTCGAATTCTTCATCCCAATTGCTTCGCACTCGGCTACGAGTGAGAGTTGAAGATCACGGCTCGAAAAAGCCAACAGCACCACATCATCTGCAAAAAGCAGAGATGCAATGTTGAGGCCACCAAACCGGACCCCCTCAACGCCTCAGCCTGCGCCTAGAAATTCTGTCCATAAAAGTTATGAACAGAATCGGTGACAAAGGGCAACCTTGGCGGAGTCGAACCCTCTGGAAACGACTTTGACTTATTGCCGGCAATGCGGGCCAAACGCTGACATGTTTCCTCTACGTATGTGATCAAAAAAATAATAATTCCCTTTTCTTAAGTGGTGTGAAATAGTGGAGACTGCATCAACAGCGCCCCCACAGGGTTCAACCAAGCAGTGCACTCCATTTTGCCGATTCACTTGGTAATGCTCTTTATGATCAAATATGATGAAAAGACAACATTTGATGCCGTCTTGGTCTGAAAGCTCAACCATTAGTGTGGCGGCCTTGTTAATATTTCAACATAAGAGTTGGTAGCCACTTTCCCAGAAGCCACTTTTCTTCATACTGAGGACTGGGAAATATTTCCTGAGGAATTCATGAAAATTTCAGGAGCTTCCCATACCTTAAGAAGCACACTGCAAAAATAAAATAAAAAATACAAGAAAAGAAGAAGAAGAAAATGGCATCAACTCAATCACTAATGAAGAAAAAGATTTTTTGTCTTTCAAAGGCTAATTACATCATTTGAGTTCCAAGTCAGGGCGGCACTGTGGAGTAGTGGTTGGGACGTCTGGCGCAAAATAGTAGGAGATCCAGGTTTGAATCTCTCCGGGTCTCCGGCTTCCTCACACATCCAGATAACGTGTCAGGTTTATTGAAAAAGCTCAAACTCTGGGATTGACTGCTTTACGTCATCTCTCACCCAAAATCATCTCGGATAGGCTAACCTAAATAATTAAGCCATAAGTCAATCAAACAAGATACAAAATGACTCAATGAAGCCATCCAACTTCACACACACACACGCGATGCGCGCGCACACACATTTAACGATTAATGCTTTGCCATTTAAAGAGTGCAGCCAAATTAATTATCCCTGCTGAGGAGGTTATGTTTTTATTGCTGTTCCATAAAACTTTGTGAAGTTGAGGAAGGCGGGCCAAGAAGGAACCAAAGAGACATCGGCGCGCATTAGAGAAATGATCAACATTTTCAAGGATTCTTCATTTGTTGTATATTTTCCAAAATCATTCAGCCAGACAATCACGTCCACATTTAAGTTGTGGATTTGCTTTGCCAACAAATGGTGAAGCTTGGATTTCTTTTCAGCATATTTCCTATTAAGTCGGAGTCAATAATAGATCATTAACGATCAGGACAACGTAAAGGGTGGGGATCTGTGAAGCTGTACAAATTGGTGCCAGTCCAAACTTCTTGTGCTCGTTTCTAGCAACATCAAAGCTTTAAGTGGAAAACGAAAATCTGATTTGGGTGCCAAATGGAACTTCTAACGTGCAACAACAAAAACAGAGCAAGAAACCAGAAATGACAACTTTAACCACATTATTGTGTGTGTTAATTAGGGAGGAAAACGGGGACGATAGGAGCGAGGACCCGTTTCCCTTTTTATGAACTTTTCTCGAAAAGTTTTATTGTACATCTACAGCATCGTAAATCGTACTTTTCTGGAATGTGAAACATCAATAATGAAGTGTCGTTGCTTACTTTGTTCCTACTTCTTCCATATTGTTGCTAATTTGCCATGCCGAGCTGGTTACTATTCACTATAACACCATTTCCAACTTTGCTGTAAAAGCCTATCTCTCCTTTTCTGTTCATTCGCTACATGACGTTGAATTTAGCTTTAGCGGTTAGCTTGGCCTCTATCGCACTCTCACATCTTTATCGCTATTGATACTTGTAATAAGTGAAGTTGATTTTCCGTTATGGAGGTGAGGATTAGTAGCTAAGATGAATTTTTCCACACCTAAGAAGTAACGACTTGTCAGCCCACATGTAGCCGCAAGTCAGCTTAGCATTAGCGCTCCCACTTGTGGTTCCTTTTCCTTTCGTGCTGCACTGATTGATATACATGTTGGCATCACAACAATTCAATGAGTTAATTCCTTACATAACTGTTTTTCAGTTTAGGGATGCACGATAGTGCTAATTTCGACCGATACCGATTAACCAATCATTTCAAATGTGCCGCACTCATCCGTTCGCATTCAAATGACTACATACTACTGCGTACGGGAACGCAACTCTTGTTTCAACCCTACACTTAAAAAAAAATGTCAATTCAAAAATAAATGATGGTAAAATTACCCATTTTTACTGTTAATTTCTCAGCAAATATTTTATTTTATTTTTTTAGGGTTTTAAAGCTGAATTTGACATTTTATTCCTTTAAACAGAAATGACGATACATTTGTGAACGTATTTTAACAATCAATATAAGTATTTTTAAGTTTTAAGTTTTTTTTGTAAAAGAACAGAAATAGTGTGTTTTTACAGTTAGTGTATTCACGTTATTTTACATTTGACATGTTAAATCAGAGTTTATTTTTGTAAAAAATATATATATAATTGATGATGATATAATTCTGTTATATTACAGTTTTGTTTGTTTTTTACAGTGAAGGAGAAAAGCGGATGTAACTTTCATCTATAAACAGTTTTGGAGCCAGCAGGTAAGCCGCAAGCTGGATTTCAGACTACCGAGATCTCACACTTCTTCCAGAGGAATCGTCTTATTACCCCCCGAAGCCCATTTTGGGTTTCTGCGTATCATTCGGCCCCACCCCACCGGGCCCCGATAAGAGCAGTCCACCCTCCCCAGGCGACTCAAGTTCTCCATCGCCTCCCACCCAGCAGCAGCACCGCCGTGCCGAGTGCCTCCTCGGCTCTAATCGGGCTAATGCCATTGGACACACTCCCACCCGCTTCCCAAGCTCAACTCTGGAAACAGATGAAGAGCATGTAAGATGGGCGGCGTGCTCGCCGTACGCTACAACTTCTCTACGGAGGAGTGGAGCGGGATTATTCAAGAGAGGGGAGAAGAAGAAGAAAATCACCCACTCAGATAAATGACAGCACTGGGGATGAAGACGGCGAACAACCCACGCAAGCTTGGAGTGGGAGCGAACAGGTGACTGATCTCCAGAATCCTCTCGGGATGAAGTGTTGCAAGCCTCGACGCTGCTACACAAGACGGTCACTTCAAGAAGGAATCTGCAATGGAAGCAATCATTCGATGATGCTTCAAAATGCCTCCCCAAAAGCCGACACAGTTGTTGGAGTTTTGCAACTTGTGAAAGAGGCGCCGTGCCAGACGGGGGGGCCTTAAAATAGTAAAAAAAAAAAAAAAACGGAAACCAGCGCGCATAAATCACTGCAGGTGAGCGCCTGAGCAAAGCACGCCGAGTGGGAGTTGTGCCCGCCAGGGATGGGCTTTTTTTTTTCCCTCCGCAGTTGGGGGATTGTACATCTCACATAAATCTCTTTAGAAACTGGGACACCTCAATTTGGAATACGTAGAACCATCAGCAGTTGCACATATTACAACTCAAGTCAAACTTCTTACTTTGTTTTCCATTACTATGTCACAGTTCATCATTTACGCTTCCGATATTTTGCAGATTTTTTTTTGTGTGTGGAACGTATCTTTACATTTGTCACGGAAGTCGCCACTATATTGTAGACAAACTGATTATAATTCATTTTTGAGAAAATTTAAGACTTTAAAGTGTGCCTTATATCGTGAAAATATGGTAGTTTATGTTCTGTTCTCACGGGCCAGATTGGACCACCTGATGGGCCAGTCCCGGCCTACGGGCCATATGTTTGGCACCCCTGTTGTAGAGGAGACATTGCTTGGATTACATTTCCATACGGTTTCATCTCAAGTCCACGGAAGTGTGGAGCTGCCAAAATGGAGTAAACATTTTTCATTGGAAAACGTGTTTGAATGCATTTGCAAGTATGTTCATACGTGCGTAAGAATCTACTTGCAAATATGTTCAGGGATGTGATTTGACCAAAGTGAAATTATCTGAAAATTTAGCCGGGGGTCTGGGAGCTCATGGGTTTTCTGTGTTTTTAAGTACTTTCAATGCACTCACATGACAAAGAAATAGACAAAACAACAGCATAAATTTTCAATGTATAATGAACTATCCCATATAAAATGGCAGTTTTAGTCAACTCAAAATCAGTCACATTCAAAAACATTGGACTGCCTTTGCTTTTAAAAACTATCAGTGAGAATATCATCATATCTAACTAATGTGATTACTAAGTTAACACATAAATAATGTTGAAGAGTTCAAATTTCATGAACAAATAATTGTATCATGACCAAATGAAAAGTAACTCATATTAGAGCATACCACAAATGTCTTTGTTATAGCAGAAGATGTTATCTGTCGGAGTCGTGTGCATACACAATGAACTACAAAAAAAAAAATAAAAAAATCGGAATTTTTTTTTTTTTGAGGGAGATAAAAAAAGCGGAATTCCGCGAATTAGCGGAAAAATCACATCCCTGTATGTTTGAACGTACTACATGCTAAAAACATAGCATAGGGTCTTGACTTGCGCTTGTGCATACACTGTGGCATTATGGGAAAAAATGCAGAACGGACATAAACATAAAACCCTAAACACTATTAATAAGCACATTTGACTTACGTATTGGTATGATGCTGGCCAAATGCTAAATATAGGAAAGAAATGCTATGTTTTTAGCATTTAGTCCAACGTAGCCTACGTTGGGATTTGCCATTCAAAAGTGTTTACTCCACATTGGCAGCTCCACGCGTCCGCACTTGTGTATAATAATGCTCTTTGTTTTAGTCTGTTGCGGCTTTATGAAGAGCAGGATGACAAATGGCACGTAAGAGGCAAGCTGAAGGACGACGGATGGCGTGAGAATCAGTCATTCTTCGCCCCTAATTGCACTCGACATTTCATTTTCGACGGTGGCGTGTCATTTAATCAGATGTATCCTCGAGTATGTAATTAGTCAAGGTGAAAAATAAAGAGCAGAAAGATGCCATTTGTCGTGCGGCGTTTAAACAAGAAGGCATCGCCATACGGCGCGCGGTCAAAAGTGATTTTTGCTGCTGTGTGTGCGTGTGTGTGTGTGTGTTGGGGTCCAAATGTCATCAAGAGAGCTATTTATTGACACGCCAACCTCGCAAATAGAAAACTTCTGGCCCATTCCCGTCTCCATTAACAAGCCACCCCCATTAACACCAAACCCGGCCTGATGAATGACACTCCTGACATTAAAAAAAAAGGGAAAAGATTCCACACACCCCTTTCAGAAATGCAATTAATGTCAAGTGTAAAATTGTCAGGGTTGTTGAAGCCCGGCAAGTCTGGCTAATATGCCTCATTAGGATAATAAAGGCTGGCACTCGTCCCCTTGCCCGTCCAGGCTCTTGTGTGGCTCGAGAGCAGACCAACGACGTCACTCCGTCGATGCGAGTCATTGATGTGGAGGCTACAATTTCCTCTCCATGAACTTCACGCGTGTTATTTCTCGCCAAAATGATTGCTTGGGACTCGAACCTCCAGACACGCCGCTGTGACATTAGCATGCCGCTCACTACTGCCTGGACCTAATGAGTCATGTTTTCCCGTCCTTGCAATCGTGGTCTGATGTTCCCCGATGAGCTCCCACTGCCCCCGCCCCCCAAAGCGCCATCTCCATCGCCGCCTTGGCCGCCGTTCAGCTGGAGACGCTCACATCAGCACGGGCCATAATGGAGTTTGAAGTGTGAAAACACTTCACGGAGAGGTAGGTTCATTTTCGAGCCGTGCGGGCAGAAGACGTGCCGCTTTCATTATTGCTAATGTCCGAATGGACGTGGCAAGTGTGGTTACGCTTCTTCCGTCAGATAAATAAGAACCGCGGGAGGGCTACAACCACGGGAATTGTGCAGTTCTATAAGTTGGAGTGCCCCCGCTGTGGCCTTTATTGTCTTTGGTTTCCGAGCATCGGTTGTTTAGTCAAATAGCTCGCAACGCTATCCAATTGGCTTTCTTTGTTCTCAGGGTGGTGAAGGTATGAAGAAATGCAGTGCGAGACGCTCATCATCGCTTTGGAAAACATTGATTGTAGAGCTGAGTTTGAACGCGTGGCAGACGACTTCAAATCCAAATCCGCATGCGATCGGTGAAAATCCACGACACAGCGAAACCGTGTATCAAAAAAATGTCCCATTTTGTATTGCAAGCGGTACATGTTTCTCAGCCAGTGTCCCAAAACCCAGATGGAGAAAAAGACGTATCGTCATCCTCCAACACGACTTTCATCTTACTGATCTTACGAAAGGCCAAAACGGCCTCCGATGTAGAATCTGTGTTAAAAAAAAAAAAAAAAAGTGGCTCTTCAAGTGACAAGCTGAAAAGAAGCAAGAAACTCGTTGTGTCGTGGAATGTGACGTCTGTGAATTTGCCCTTTCAAGGAATCCCTTGATCCACTCTTGTAGTTCTCAGATCGGTCTTGGTCTCGAGACTTTTTAAGGATCTTGATCTAGTCTTGGAATCAAAGGCAGTCTTTAAACTCACCCTCAACCCAGATTGATAATTGTGATTCCTCAAGGGAGCTCTTCGCATTATCAATCTGGGACCTCACTCAGCAGATCCAGAGGGACTTGCTGTACAATACTCTGAGCTGACAATGTGGCATCTTTGCACGTTTGTTTTGACCAATCAAGGCAACAGATTATGTCGTTTTCCGTCTCATTTTAGGGAGGGGGGAGGGAAAGCACAAGCATCTTTAACAGATAAAAATGCACGAAGCGCCTCTCACTGTTCAAATTCAACAAGGAAACGGTGAGGAATTCTGCAAGAACAGAATTAATTGCAGCATCCAACCGTCTGTTAGGTTTGTTTGCTTCTTCCCCGCTTATTGGTTTCGTCCCGCCATAAACAACGCCTGATTGGTCCGACCTATGAAAGGTCAGCTGCAAGCGTATCAGTGGGAGCGATACAAGATGGATTCTCTGGAGTTTGCGAACTCACAAACACCGCCAGAATTCATCTTGCTGGCAAAGTTGTTTGGTCTTATCTCGTCTCGGACACGACAGATTCTGGATTTTTGATCAAGACCAGTCGAGACCAAGGGCATGTGATCAGTGAAAAACGCTAAAAGCAGGTCCTGCGTTGCCTTCCCGGTGTCACACGAAGTTTCATTGTACTATTTCACAAACAATGTAGCAGAATACATTTTTGGGGGAAATGTAATGAAAAAACTAAAGATACTGGTTCAGTACTTTTGTAATTTTTCTTTAAAATATACAGTCTTGGTCACCACCTTCAAAAGTCTTTGTCTTGCCTCGGTTTTGATACTCTAGTCTCAATAATGTCGTGGTCACAGTTTGTGTGGTCTCAATGACAACATTCAGCTTTACAGCAAAAAAACTTGCTGCGCTGCAACTCGAACGACTAATCAGCAGCCTGCTTGACTGTAAGAGATTAAATACTTTATAAGCAGAGAGAAGTCAGGGGTCAGACAACCAGCAACTTCACGTCCTCCAAAAATCACAGCCGACCGGCAGCACAGGCCCGACGGCGTCGCATCGGCGGCACACTGGAACCCTTTGAAAGGGAAAGCGCCACTATCTCTTAACATCCCAGGTTACCGCGGCGGCCCGACAGCGAGTGCGCGAAAACATCAAAAAGCAAACATGGACGAGGAGCCAAGATGGAAGTCAGACGAGCGGCACAGGCTGCCAGTTTTCAAATCAGGTAGTGCAGCGTTGCCGTGGGAAGCGCCGTTTCATTGTTGCCCCAGCCATGGCACCCCAAATCTCTTGTCAGCCTGTCGGCCATGGTTCGGGCCAGCCCGGTGGTTTAAACCCGCTTTGATATTTCAGACATGCGGCCTCCCCTCTGGCCTTCCAGACCGTGGCTGAAGGATTAGACGTGGCGGGATTGCAGACCCCCTCCCGACCCCAAAGCAAGCCTCTTTTATGCCTGCCTCGCTGCAAGCTGTTTCTTGACTACCCAATGTTTGACTCCCGCCATTCTAATTGATCGAAAAGCCATCGCGGCCCGACAGCCAGTGCCCGCCGCACGAGCTGCCTTCTCCAGTTAGGAAGGTGATTGGGATCCAAAGCCACTTGGACTGACCATCTGTTTGGCCCCGGAACCTGGGCATCTGCTACCTTCTATTGTTGGGCTCCGTCAGATGACAGGCCAGGACCCTCGTGGGGGAACTCGCTCAGCTCTCGTGGACAGTTATGTGCGGACACACACACACACGCGTGTTTGTTATTGCCTCCGAGAGACGAAAGAGTCAGGCCAAGTGCTGGATCGGCCCATCGTCTTTGTTACGGCGGCAACAGTGGCCGAGGGTTTGGGGGGGGTTTCTCGAGCCCTCCCGGCAAAACTGCCTGGGTGACCTCCACGAACACACTAACAACTCTTTCAAAATGGCAGAGGGTGACAGTGCCAAGACGGGAGGGAAGATTCCAGAAGCGCGGCGGCACATTAAACTCGACGGCCTTCAGGATGCATCAACGTGATCGACATTTTCACTTACAACTGAGAAAATATATTCAAGGTGGCCAATTGTAATGCAAAAACACACTTTATAAAAAGTTTGACATAAAAGTATTGACTCTCTTTTAAATTGTGTCTGATGTCTTTTGCCGTGCAGCACACAAGCAAAAAAACATATTCAACCAGGCAACAATGACACATAACATCTAAAGAGTAAAAACTAGATTTCCGTGGAAAGTAAGTGATGGGCATGTCCATCAATGCCTTTCATTGCCTAATACAAAAAAAATTATCACCAGCAGTTCATACTTTGCAGCCTAAAGCCAACTACCGAGTAGTTAATTTTATCCGCCATTTTTTTATTTAGTCTCAGTTCTAGTCCAGTTTCAATCACACTTGTTAGTTGTTTTTTTTATATCATAGTTAATCAACCTCATCCCGTTTTTATTTAGTCCATTATTAGTCAATTATACATCTAGCATTTTAGTCTTTATTTGAGTCCAAGAAAAAATATTTTATTTATCTAGTTTTAGTCAACAAAAACTCAACCTTTTAGTCTAGTTTTAGTCAGGACAATCATTTAACTCCTGGATATTTTTGTCAGCAGATTATGTTGAACATTTTGGATCTAAAACCATTTCACAAAAAATGTTCTCTTATCAATTTTTTATCATTAAAAAAAGAAAACCCAACTCCACACACCGGCTACTATGGCGAAATGCTACAAGCTAGTAAGTTAGCTAGCATTAGTTAGTGGTCGGATTAACATTATTAATGGAACGCTGTTGGATTAATATTACGTTATCATATATAGAGTGGTACCTCGGAGTTTGAACATAATTCGTTCCTGCGAAGTGTTCAAAGTCCAAATTGTTCAACCTGCGAAACATTTTGTTCCCATAGAAAATAATGTAAATGCAATTAATCCGTTCCCGAGCTCCAAAAACAGAAAATTCCTATTTTAATTTCTATTTGTTTTTAACATTTACACTCTGTACAGTATTTAAACAATAAAAAAAAAATACCTTACCTTTTTTGTTGTGGTGTGATTGCATCAGTGGATGATTAATGCTATGTTAATGCTAGCTTTAAAGTCATTACAGGTGACGTAATTGTGCACTTGATGCTTTTAAAGGTATACAGCTACTGTATTTTTTGGTCAAATACGACTGGATTAAAACCTTGTTGCCGAAGCACTTTTGTAACATGGATTATGTGCAGTTAACACTTTGGTAAAAGGGTCACCTCGTGTCAGGAAATGTAATTACATGGCTAACTGGTATTATTCCATTGTGCCCACAACGGCTTTGATGGCGATCCAGCAGCCCACACGCCAAATGCTGATTCAAGTTCTCCCGGCGGGACGTCTGTTCCGGGTCAGAGATCTCTTCTGCATCGTTTAGGCCAGTCTGTTCTCTTGCCCCGCATTAACTTTCTTTTAATCCGGCAATTAATCCCGCACTTTTTTTGCTGATGGACGCTTTGGACTGTGAATGACGGAAGAAGAGAAGTTGCAAAGAGCAACAGTGACGCAGGTTTGAAAAGCCCGTTTTTTTGTGCGCTGCCTTTCTTCAACTATTCCGCTTCTTCCACATTTAACTTTTCATGCATTTTGCAGCGCTGAATAATTAAGGATGTTGATTCCCTTATCATGAAATATTAATGTGCCGAGGATGCATAATTAAGCACTTTAATTCCAGGATTTCTGACGCGCTCCTTGTTTAATTATCATTTTGTGGGAGACGACTTGAATATAATGGGAGGAGACAATAGGAAGAAATTAAAAAAATACAGCAGGCATGTGGGGGAAAACATGACTTTTATCTAATGCGTAACATTCCAGCGTGTGACAAATTTGACACTAACACACACTCGCTTATTATTTACAAAAATGTACGGAGGATAAACATGAATGACCGACTTGTTAAAACCAATCTTGCTGAAAAGGCATATAATAACAAGATTGATATTTGACTGTTATTGTTATTTCAGCTTCCCTCAATCTTCTAAGAAACCTTAACTCTCAACCGTAACACTTAAACCCTAATCCAATAACCCCAAAAGTAAACCTAACTACCAACCTTCCTGAACCGAACTAAACCCTATTTTGCCATCAAAATTTATTTCTCAGTCTTGTTTTTTTGTTTTATAGTTTGATGTGTTATGAAAGTAAAAACAAATATAAGCATTAAAGGGATTGTTCTGCTGTTTCCTTCCACACCAAAAATACTTTTCTCTGCTTTTTGGTAAGAAAATTGTGTTTTTGGCGAAACTATATCTATATAATTTATATATATAATTAATATATATATATATATATATATAATTAATATATATATATATAATATATATATAATTAATATATATATATATAATATATATATAATTAATATATAATATATATATAATTTATATATATATATATATATATATATAAATTATGTATATATATATATATATATATATATATATAAATTATGTATATATATATATATATATATATATATATATATATATATATATATATATATATAATTTATATATATATATATATATATATATAAATTATGTATATATATATATATATATATATATATATATATATATATATAAATTATATATATATATATATATATATAAATTATATATATATATATATATATATAATTTATATATATATATATATATATAATTTATATATATATAATTTATATATAATTTATATATATATATATAATTTATATATAATTTATATATATATATATATATAATTAGAATATAATTGCATTGTGCCTCCCCCCCAAAATGAAAGGAAAATAAATATATACATCCACACACTTTTGACAGGTTGTTTGAGAGAATCCCGGCAGAACATGATAATCAAACAGTTAATTTGTCCGTTGCTTTTGTTGATAGATGGGGCCATTATGCTATGAATAATAGATGTCAAGAGGATTTATTGCACGAAACTTTGACGGTGCGGCCGGCGCTCGCAATATGCAAACAACTTCCTTTGTGAGTGGCTGCATGCTTGACGATCAATGACTTGTAAGCAGTTCATTCATTTAGACTTGTTATCATGAAGTGCAATAATTATTTTGCCGCCTCCTATTGACAGTCAAGAATGCCATGTGACCTCCGATGAGAACGAGACAAAAAAATGTGTTCTATACAGCTGCACTAGTGTAAACGCGACATTCGGATTAATATTGTTTGTGAAATATGAATTCAACTGCAAAATCCACCCTATTTTAGCCACTTGCTGTCTACTAAAAATAATGAAATAATTGTAATCAATACCATTCATTTAAAAAAATATCAGTCTATATATACTAGGGGTGAGGGGGTGGGAATTGATATCGTAATATATTGTTGTGCTTGTTTCAATAAATATATCGATAAACGGCAGTATCGATATTTTATAACGGCACACCAGCACTGAGCAATTTTCTCAGTTTAAAAAATGCATGTTTGCAACAAAACGAAATTAGTGAAGCTTGAGGTGTTTGCATTCTCTGTAAAGCCAAAAAAAACATTCCAACACAAAAGAAAATCCTGTCAGGTTTGGCTATCTGCACTGATGGGAAGTTAAGTACAAATACTTTGTTACTCAATTTAAATAGCATCTGCACACTACTTATTCATTTCAATTAAATTTGTATACAATTGACAGGAAAACTCGATTGTTGATTTTTTTTTTTATACACTTCTACTCTTACCAACATTTTTAAGACAAGTATCTGTACTTCCAGTACTTAGGTGGAGTGCTTTTGCCACTTCTGGATTTCTGAAGGCATTTTGGAAGAAACAGATGATCAGTCACACATATAGCAAATAAAGTATGCCAGCGTGTGTACTGTATATGTGTGGGAGGGAAATGAGTGTGTGTGTGTGTGTGGGGGGGGGGGGGGGGGGGTGAAAGACATTTGGGACGTTTGGATGAGTCCATATCGACGGGATCTGTTCTCAGGTAGCATCAATAGTCGCTTTCCGATGCCCTGGGAGGAGCCACGGAGACGCAACAAAAGACGCGCTTAACTCCGCGCGTTAATTAGCACCCAGAGGAAGAAACGTAGTGAGGGGGAAGTGGGACAAGGCGTGAGGGAGGAGGATGGCTGCGAGGTTACCGGAGGATCCCCCGAGGTCGAGTGCACGCCAGAGAAAACGAGACGGCGAAAAGAAGAAAAAAAAACTCAACTAGAGAATTCTGGCACCGAAATACTGAAAGGTGCCAACTTTATTTGCAGATGTTTCCTTTTGTGAAGTTTCTTTGTTTATTTCTATTGTGCAATGTGGTCGTTAGTTATGATGAAATTTTGGCGAGAGCAGTAATTGCATCAATTACTGTATGTAGTACATTTAGTGTCCGGGCGGGACTTTGGACTTTTTTTTTTTGCTTGTGGATTATTTCTAGTCATGTGTTTTTGTTTCTATTGTGCACATTTCGCATGCATGTGACAAATGAAACTTCTTTTGTGTAAGGTGTCTGTTAGCCATTTACATTTTATTGATTTTATTTTAACTATGAATTATAGTCTGTTTATTTTTATTATGGAAGGCGACGTAACTGGAGATGTATAACAATGTTGCAAAGTTGTACCTTTTTAAACTCTATTAAGCGCAAAGTCTTTATTTAATAATAATAATAATAATAATAATAATGGATGGGATTTGTATGGCACTCTTCACACTCAAACGGAGTCCGACAGGCGTGTTTCAAACCGTAGGGCGTTTATAGAAACGTGGCGAAAGGTGGCCATGTTTTACAGTAGCCGAGTTGCTTCAAAGTGTTACAAACTTAATTATGTGGCTATCTGTTAACAGATGACAGAATTTAATGGCTTGACAAACACGAGCATGCAACATTGCACTTTTTCGTGCTTCCTATTTGTGAACAGCGGCACCCGACTGCGTGCGCCAGGCAGCTCGCGGCAGATCCGCGTCGCAAAGGCGTCGGTGTGCGAGGGTGGACGTGGCGGGAAAAGACCATCTGTGCTCAATATAACATTCTTGGGTAAATAAATCGTGAAAGGAAGATAAAAAAAAAAAAAAAAGGTTGGCTTTGTCACCCTGGTTTTCACTTAAATAAAAAATGATGAAAAAGAAAATTAATGGTGAGGCTGCCATCAATGTTGTGTTGAGGACTGCAGATTGCTTGTAGTAGTTGCGTCTATTCATTTATATTAACTCTTTGACTGCCAGACGTTTTCAGAAAAGGGATGCCGTGGGTGCCAGCCGATTTTAAGCATTTTGACTGATCTTTCAAGGTCCATAGAAAATTATGTGTTTGGACTATGGAAACACACATACTACCAAAAAAAGATTGGACTCTCATCTTTCATCAGAAAAAAAAAGTTTGTTTCTACCTTATTCCGTTTTTCAGTAATCCACAATAGAAAATGGTTAGTTTCACCTCTGTTTTGAAACAAACGTCTTTTAACGTCTTTGGCACTCCTCCATAGGATTTTACTAAACGTTATTTAACGTTTTTGGCAGTCAAAGAGTTAAGCAAGATAACGGTCTGGTAGTATGAATAACTGGTGAGAGTAGCAATTGTTTTAATAATATGATAGCTAGATAGTAGAGTGTGACCTTGACGTACAAGTGTCCCAGGAAGTCAAAGCAAAAAGAGTCTCACTGCCTCACAATGAATCAAACACTCATTTCTAGATATTTGTTCCTTCTTAGTTCAAACAAGTGACTGTGGATTAATTGCACTTGTTATGTTTATTTCTAGTAACTCCTACGCTAAGTCAGAACGTCCAGACATGGAATCGTTTTCAATTTGCTAAAAAAGCGCCAAATGAAGATCCCTTGAAAAGACTGCAGCGATCTACACGCAGCGCAGATAAAATACTCCAGTGAAGCTCTTCTGTCGCCCGACGGCAACATTTCCGCTTTCAAGGAATAATTAGGCCTGCCATTATTAAGACTATGGGTGTCGCCCTGCTAATTATCACTTCATAGGGATTCCATTCCGCAAGAACTTGCCTCGTGCGCGAATTTAATATTCCGCCACTTTTTTCCAGACTAACTAATCCGCTCATGTAAAGAAAAAAATGATTCGCCATCTGTGTTAATACCGTAAATCTGCTTTAACACAATCGACTCGTTATGAAAGATAATAATCATCTAAATTGAGGCAACAAGAGTGATGGGTACAACGCCAACGTGAGGGGGTTTATGCCATAAGGTTAGTGAAAGAATTAGTGGGTGAGATTTTGGGTTAAACAGGGGTTCGATTTAGTGGGTTGGGTTACACTAGGAGATTAGGTTAAGGTGTCAGGTCAGGGTTCGGCCAGTGACTTGGAAGGTTTTATCATTTTGGACCTGGACTTTGGTGTTGGGTGTCCAGGGACCATGGGGGTCTGCGGGGTGGTTGTAACATTCCAGATACTGGTGCCAAGTTCCATGGTGGTAACCAAGATTCCAAAGTTGAATTGAGGGTGCGAAGGGGTTTCAAAGTTTGGGGACCTCCAGGCCATGACACCCTCCAGACGTGTAGCCAAAGACGAGCCATCACTCTCCAGGTTTGCAGTCGGGGTCTGTTCAGGCTGAGGGTAGGGTTAGGGTATTTGGGGGGTCTCGGATTAGGGAAAAGCTTTAAGGTTAGGATAGGATAAGGACGCTTAAGGGTCAGGGCTGAGGGTTATGATGGTAATGTGAGTTAGTACTCGGCCTGTAGGAGACCTACAGGAGTAGCGTTAATGTAAAGGTAAGGGTTAAGGACAGTGTTAGTGTTTGGGTTCAGGGGACGGCTTAGGGTAAGATCATTTGTGCCCTATGAATTATACATATACGGATAGAGCCATCCATTTCCATTTATTTTAAGTTCCAGGGTTTAGTTGAAGACTTCGATTAGTGCTACAATGTTTTAATTCCAATGACATTGATGATTATTTTCCACAAGGTAGTGAAAGCGATGTGGCAACAATTGCCATTTAAAGTAGGTCAGGCTGTGTGTAAACTGGAAATACTTCATGCTGGATTATTATCTACCTGCAGCCGAGATGGTGGAGGTGAAAGGAGAGGATGTAGAGGGGGGGGGAGGATTCTGCAATTTATTAGCCTCCGGCAATTAGCTGAGAAGTGCTACAGGCCCTTTTGATCGCAGGGTTGCTTAAATATGGAAGAGATAAGAGAGGCGCAGATGTAGCAGCCCACACCTCGAGCTACACACAAGCGAGATAGATAGCAGAAGCTCCTAAAGGCTCAGATAGGCCACGCAGGACCGATCCGGTGCTTGATAGCATCTGTCAATCACACCTCAGGGTGAATTAATACATGCTCACCAGGAGGGGGTTGGGGGTGGTGGGGGTGGGTTGCAGTCCTCTTGGGCGTCCAAAGGGTTGTGAGCAGAAAAAAAAAAAAAGGGTTTTGAGCAGAGGAAGACGCTCTGCCAGCCGGGACGACTTCTTGTCACGTCGACTTCTCTGTTTGGGTCAAGGTCACGCTTGATCTGTCAGCGTCTTATGGTTTCCATCACTGTTGTGATGAGGGACTGGCGACTGTCCCCCAACCTGCGTCTCACTGTCCCCCAGCCTGCGTCTCACTGTCATGGATGAAGTCCATCAAGCCACGGAGAAAAACACCACTTACACAATACAGACGCTCCCCACCTTACGAACGAGTTACGTTCCGGACGATCGTTCGTAAGGTGAATTTGTTCGTAAGTTGCTTCAGTGCTATATTTTGTATTATAATTTATGTTTAAAGCCCATATAAGTATATTGAATGTTTATAGAAGTATGTTTAAAGCTTGTACAAGTAACCTGCATTGGTTTGTACTGAAAAAAACTTTCAATAAAATGGAGAGAATACGTACAGTACTGTACTGTACTACGTATGTTAGAGAGAGAGAGCGAGAGACACACACAGTATGTACATGTACGTAATAAGATAAATAAAATGAAGTTTAACTTACTTTTGGAAGATGTACTCGATGCTTAAGGAGATGATGGAGGAGGAGGAAGAGGAGGATTTTATATCATGAGAGATTCTTCGTCATCGCTAGAATCGGCTTCAAAAGTTATTTCCTGCTTCATGGGGACCGGCGTTTTCTTCCTCCTCCTCCTCCTCGACACGTTGCTGAGCCTCCAATGAGCTCTCACAGCGCCAAGCGTCGGTATTAGCGGCGGAAAGAAGCACTACGCGCAATACAAAATCTAACTTACAGCATCTCTTTCCGAACATTTTTCGACATACTGTACGCGCAGACATGTTCGTATGTACCGTTGTTCGTAACTCAAATGTTCGTAAGTAGGGGAGCGTCTGTTACTGTCTGCTTTTTTGTACCGTTTATTCCGGACGTTGTCGTCGCACAAAAGACTTAGAAAATAACATTAGAACATGACAAATACACGAGTAACTCAAGGTTTAAGGGTTCCAGTTTCCAGCTTGTGGTTAGGTTCAGGGCTAATGTTGAAAGTTTAGGGTGGGTACTGGGTAGTGTATCCAGGGCTAAAAACACTTTTTGCCCTAGTAGTGTTTTTTGACCACACTCCCGCCAGTACCTGAACACACCATGACAAACAGCACCTGGTTTCAATCAACTAATCACCAATCAGATACAAAGGCCGCGTCCAGATGGAAGCAACGCCGGCTTCGTTCCTCAAACAAATGTCGTACACACAGAAGCATTTCAAGACTTGCGATCATTTATGTTCGAAATGTAAGATCTGATGGCTATGCATTGGAATGCTAATGCTAGCCTAATATTAGCATGTTATTCCTGGAGCGGAATAAATAAATCTGGATGTCCCTCCTTCAAGGCATTCCTGAAGAAGATGCGATTCCTCTGTGAGACGTTCCTCTCGTCACAACACTTGTTACGATAGCTCAAGGGTAAGTAAGGGTTACGATTGTGGGTTATGGTTGGAGGATTTAGGGAAGGATTAGGCAAGAGTTAAGGGGGAATGTTAGTGATAGGATAAGGATTAGGGAGTCGGGGTTAGCATTGGTGCAATGGATAGGAGCCAGGGGTGAGAGCTAAGGGTTAGTTTAGAGGGTTTTGGGGAATACTTAGCATTAGGAGGGTAGGGGTAGTGATATAGTTGGGGAGTAAGGGTTCGATTTAAGCATTGAAAGTTGTCATAAATTGATTTCATTTCCTATGACGGCTAATTTGTTGCAACTTCCATCCGCTGTACTATTCAAAAATAACACCATCCGATCATGCAGAAAACCAGCAACAACCTCAGTTCAGCTGTGCAAACTTTTTACCAAAAGCTCCCTTTCCTTATCTTTTGAATGCCAGTGACCACATTTTAATTGGAAAAATATCTCAAGTAATTAAAGCCGCACCCTACAAGCTCCTTAATAAGTTAAGCGCACATTTTATTGAATCGCCGCCAGGCTGATGCCGCCGTGTTTTACGGCACCTGTCCTTGAAGCCTTTGTACTGAATCTCCAACATCTTTTTTTTTTTTTACGGCGTGGTGAGAGAAAAAAAGTAATTCTCTGTAAATTTTGAATGTCTGATTAAGATAAAGCCAAGCTTGTCTGCTCTCCTTCCCGACTCTCCTCTGGATTCAATTGTGTTTGCTTGGGAACTGCGGCAGATAAAAGGCGAGAGTCAATGACTTCTCTAATCAGTCGGTCGGGGCGACGCGGGCGAAAGCGGTGCGCTCGCACCATTGGGACCAGGGTGAGGATAAAAAGCCCCCTAAGCCTCCTCCTCCTCGCTCTCCGCCCTGACTGAATTGGCAGGAGAGTCGTTTATTTCTACTGCGCAAGCTGACGGTTATATCACAAATAACTGAGTACTTGCCTTTTATCACGTGGCGCGTACGCTACCTTTGTGTCACGGACGACATGTCATTTACACGACTGACTCAAGTATTCCTTCCAGAATGGCTGAAACAAAATGTATTCTCCAGTCCTGTCTGCATCCTTTAAAGTTGCCAGAGGTGTCAACTCTAGACGGTTAAAATGAATGTTATGCAACGTCAAATCAAAGCACTGACTGCTGCTGCAGTTGCCTGCGTAACAAAAAAAAAAAAGAAGATGCCAAATGGTGCATAAATCAACAATTTGTACTGCTAAAAACACATTCATGACTATTCTAATTAGGATGTAGCCTGCTCGAACCATTTTCAAGTGTCTAAACGAGGGATGTCGTAACTTTTTCCTCTAAGGTTTCTCAGGATTCTTCAACTTTAA
The DNA here is from genome assembly GCF_051991255.1 of Vanacampus margaritifer. Taxonomy (NCBI): domain Eukaryota; kingdom Metazoa; phylum Chordata; class Actinopteri; order Syngnathiformes; family Syngnathidae; genus Vanacampus; species Vanacampus margaritifer. Next base: position 30,005,434 of record NC_135436.1, on the reverse strand, counting down.
TTTATTAAAGTTTATTCATTTTGTTGCTATTTTAATTGCAATTAGTTTCTTAGCCAAAAGCTCTCTAAAACCAATTTATTATGAGTTGTAGCAAGAGTCATCAGGGGGTCGGGATGTTGGTGTTGTTGATGCTTAAACTTCATTCTATGGAGGACCAAAACTGCCAAAATTCAAAATGTATAAATGACTAAATAAATGAATAAAAGTGAAAATAAAAACGGATATAAGAAATATAATTTGAAAATTAAATTATAAAAAAATAAATTGAAATAAAAACAACGAAAATATATATACATAAATAAAAACATTTTTATTAAATTTTTTAATTATATTTTTTATATCCATTTTTTTACTTCACTTTTAGTCATTTATTTATTTTTAATCTTGGCAGTTTTGGTCCATACTGCCATGACAAAATTTTATTCAAAGGAGGGGGCGGTCCGAAGCGTGTCGTGGGTTGGACTCCGTCATTGCAAACTGCCTTTCATTTGTCGAGTGAGCGGGTCGGCGAACAAGGAAATCTTGCCGACTTGAATGGAGAGCTCCAGCAATGGACGAATATCTGGTCCGCCGTCACCACGACTTGCAACTTGAGTTGCTCAACAAGTCGAGGTGACGGCGGACAAGATAGTCGACCATTGCAAGCCGGCGAGACTTCCTTGTTTGCCGACCCGCTGACTTGACCACTGAAAGGCGGGTTGCAACGGTAGAGTCCAACCCAAGACAATAAATAAATGACTAAATAAATAAATAAATGACAAAGTGAAAATAAAAAATTATAATATATATATAAATATATATATATACACACACATACACATTTAGTTTTTATTTCCATATTTTTTTAATTTAATTTTATTTTGGTCCTCCATATCACTCTGCCTCTGGCCCACCATCTCAAAAAAATGCTGCAAACTGCTAAAGAATGGATGGCTGGCTGCAAAATTTGAACAACCCTGGTCTAAATCTACAAAACTAGGATGTACGACTCTCTAAAATATTCATACGAGACCCTGACGGTCTGGCACTGTCACCAAAAAAAAAACGCGCACACACCAGACTGACGGAAAATTAAGCACTGTGCTGAATCTCGGGTGCGAGTGGTTGACTTCCCCGCCGCCGCTCCCCATCAAGTCTCCATAATTCACCTGTGGTCACCAACCGTCACCTCGCATCTGCTCACTCATCTATTTGAGTCACACGCCATCCTCTCAGCTGTTACCCCGGAGCACATTTGGGGGCGTGCGTGGGCCCGAACGGATTCATCGTCATTAATTGCAACAGCGCTCCGATATGCTAATTACAAATCACAGAAAAAGTGCGGCGGGCGACTGGAGACGCTATCAGCAGCCGCCGTCGAGCGCTGCCAGCTTTTGTTTTATCAGCAACAAAAAGGCGAGAGAAAAAAATGCTGTTGGTGTTTTTGCGGTTGGTGAACAATGTGTGTCAACAATTAGGTCAATGGCGGCTTGAGTGACTAACGCGTCGAAGTGGCTGGAAAACGGAGATGTGGCATTTTTACTTCCCCGTTTTGATGGGGAATCCTCTTTTGTTTTCAGACCTCTTTTTTTTTATGGCTTCTTGAAGACTTGCTTTTTTTACTTTGTGTATGAGGGCCGCCATTAGATTCGCTCCATCAACTAAGCTAATCACTTAACACATTCACTACCATTGATGGCTATAGATGTCAAAGGCATTAACTTATATCTTTAACTTATTTTCAAACTGGTTATTTCCCGAATAAGATGAAAATTGCCAAAGTAATACCTCTGTACAAAAATTATCGCAAACAGTTTTACTAATTACAGACCAGTTGCTCTATTGCCTCAGTTCTCGAAATTTTTGGAAAAGCTTTTCAACTCTCGACTTGAAAACTTCTTCAAGAAGTATAAAATAATAAATGAAGGATAATATGGTTTTAGAACCGGAAGAACTACCTCCATGGCAATAAACAGGGATGTGATTTGACCAAAGTGAAATTATCAGAAAATTTAGCCGGGGGTCTGGGGGCCGCTGGCACCCAGCTAGGTCCAGGGTGGTGCCCTGGTGGGGGGACAAGGGGGGCAAAGCCCCCCGGAGCTCATGGGTTTTCCGTGTTTTTAAGTACTTTCAATGCACTCACATGACAAAGAAATAGACAAAACAACAGCATAAATTGTCAATGTATATTAAACTATCCCATATAAAATGGCAGTTTTAGTCAACTCAAAATCAGTCACATTCAAAAACATTGGACTGTCTTTGCTTTTAAAAACTATCACTGAGAATATCATCATATCTAACTAATGTGATTACTAAGTTAACACATAAATAATGTTGAAGAGTTCAAATTTCATGAACAAATAATTGTATCATGACCAAATGAAAAGTAACTCATATTAGAGCATACCACAAATGTCTTTGTTATAGCAGAAGATGTTATCTGTCGGAGTCATGTGCATACACAATGAACTACTAAAAAAAAAATAAAAATAAAATAAAAAATTTTTTTTGGGGGGGGGATAAAAAAAAAGCGGAATTCCGCGAATTAGCGGAAAAATCACATCCCTGAATAAATGATGCAATAGAAGAAATGTGTTGGTATCTTTATCTAGCATTTGATACAATAGATCATTCAATCCTCATTAATAAACTGGAACAATATGGTATACGCGGTACAGCTGCAAGTTATTTCACAGGAAGGGTACGATACATTAAAATGGGTCAATATACAGAATCAGAAGAAGTTGACATTGTTGAAAAATGATGGCCCCGTGGAAGCTGCCCATCCCCGATCGACATAAACCATAACCAAAAAAAAGTGTGTTAGCATGTTCTCATGTAGCAAGTGCAACCTCAAACAAATGTCATTTGGCACGCAAACCGGACAAAACAAACCGCACCCTCAAAATGCACAGCCGCTCGCTTCTTTCTGCTTTTCAGTACATAAATGCCCCCAGCTGTCGTTTGAAGACATCCGGTGACGTGCAAAAAAGGGTCTTCAGACAGCAAAGAACCACTTCCATCTCGAGCGGGTCCAAATAGCGCCTCGCAGCGCATTAAAGTCTCCTGGCTCCATTTGGCATTGAAGCTAAAGGATAAAAGCCTCTATGCGAGCCAGACGGCTTTTCTTCCGCTAAATTTGCATATCCGAGCGAGACGCGGCTGGCTCCCAATTCAAAGGCAAAAAGAAACAAACAGCCACAAAAGCAAATGAAGCTTTTGTGTTGGAATAATCCAAGGATTGCTCTCCTTTTCAAATAGTTTGCAGTCAAGAAATATTTGACGGCTGCTATACGCTCGACATTGAACACAAATTGGTAGATTAGAAAGTCTGTTTTGGTAACTGGTTCAAGGTCTGACTAATCTCGTCGTTTTAAAAAGGAAGAAAAAGTGGCGCCAAGTGCTTTTTTTTTTTTTTCGTGCTGACTGATTCATTCCTCGAATGTAAAGCTCTTAAAAAGTGATCTTGCAGAGTCGTCACCTTCGTGGCAGTGATGTTAGCAGTGCTGATCCACTCCATAACCCCCCCCCCCCCACACACACACACACACACACACCCCGGCTCCATTCCAAAAAGACTCCAACCCCTGCGCTGTGGATTAAGGCTAGTGAAAGGATTCAGCTGTGACATGCATACCTGCCGCGACGGGTATGTTTTTCGCACGGTCGCTCCAAATTTCAAGACGACAAATCAAAAGCGCTCGGGGCGAGCAGCAAGACACTCGAGGTTGCAGGGGGGGCTCACTGACTTGACTGACTGAGCGTAAATTTCTGCTATTTATCAGAGTGCCGAGTGGCAAAACAAGGTGGTGCGATGCGTCACCACATGCCGTTCGCTTAAGCTTCTTTGGCTCCAATCCTTGGTGATGGCAACCTGACGTCTTGTGCGTTGCAGTTTGCACTGTTCGTGGAACTTGAGGCCATCACGCCGAGTTGTGAGTTGATGCAGGAACGTGCACAAACTATGGTGGCGGACGGTCGCTTTGCATGAGGTTACGCACGTCCGTATCGAAGTCCCGGGCGGGGTCGAGATTCAGAACTTGAACTATTTTAAATGTCAGCCCCAAAGCTTCACTTACCAACATGACATTTTGGAGGCGAGTCTATCCTGATAAAGCCCAAAACACTCAACAAATTTAAAAAAAAATAACTCAAAAGAGAAAGGAAGTCCACCATTTTACATATTTTACTGTTTTTCGAACATGTTAATGAAGGATGCACTGTTTTGTTTATTTTTGCCTTCTTTTTCTCTTTTTTTGGTATTGTTTTGATTTTGTTGAGTTGAGTGTTTATGTTTTTATGTTCCAAATAAAGATTTTAATCAATCAATCAATTTCAATTTTAGTTTGAGGCACTTATTTTAGGATCATTCAGACCATTTCCACAAATCTTTCAAAGCCAAATTCTTCTTAGACTTTGTAGTATCTTATTGATCGATCGACGGGCAATAGGTATGCAACGTTACCCAAATGTCACAATACAAATTATGATATTATAACTACTTTTAAAAAAAATGCTCACAATACTGTATAAAAACTTACGACAATATATACGTATATATTAACTCTTTGACTGCCAGACGTTTTCAGAAAAGGGATGCCGTGGGTGCCAGCCGATTTTAAGCATTTTGACTGATCTTTCAAGGTCCATAGAAAATTATGTGTTTGGACTATGGAAACACACATACTGCCAAAACAAGATTGGACTCTCATCTTCCATCAGAAAAAAAAAGTTTGTTTCTACCTTATTCCGTTTTTGAGTAATCAACAATAGAAAATGGTTAGTTTCACCTGTTTTGAAAAAAAAACGTCTTTTAACGTCTTTGGCACTCCGCCATAGGATTTTACGAAACGTTATTTAACGTTTTTGGCAGTCAAAGAGTTTAAAAAAAGCACTCAAATTGGGAAAATAAAGAGCAATATTTGTTGTTTCTGTACATAACATCAGTTGTTACTGCATTTGATGCAGCGCACCTAACGTGAAAGGAAGTGCAGCCAGGGATGAGCAAGACACGCTCAGACACAGATAAATTGTAAATGTAAGTGTAAACGACGAGGTGTGCCGTTTAGCCAAGCTGCCAGTGTGCCGTTCACGTTTTCCTCATTGGCTGCTTGTGATGCTGCTGCACAGCTGGACACAACTGGCCGGCCAGCTCGCCAGATTGCGGGTTCATGTTCAGCCATCCGAGCGGAAATGAGCAGAAATGTTCTTGCATTTTTTTTCTGTCAGGAACTTGCTACTAGATTTTTAGGACTTTGTCATCTCGTGACAGGGTTCGTAATAGTGTGTGTCCGATTACATGCTCGAATTACGTGGTTTTCAAAATGGGGTTCCTAGGGGGTCTTTAACTCATTCACTGCCATGAATTCATTAAAAAAAAAAAGATTATTAAGAATTAGAGGCGACAGGCGATTAATCGCATGACTTCACTAGTTAACTTACGATTAATCACAAATTCTATATCTGTTCCAAATGTACAATAAAAAAAAAATCTAGGTTTTCATACTCTTGTTAACAAAAGTGGAAAACAATGTTAAGCTAATAGAAATAGTTAAAATGAATTTTTGACGTCTATAGCCGTCAATGGCAATGAATAAATAAAAAGAAAAAAAGGAAAACATTGTTAAAAATTTGGGGCGTCAGGCGATTAAAATTTGTGATCATAATTAATCGCATGACTTCACTAGTTAACTCACAATTAATCACAAATTTTTATATCTGTTCTAAATGTACAATAAAAAAATTCAAGGTTTTCCTACTCTTGTTAACAAAAGTGGAAAAAAAGTTAAACTAATAGAAATAGTTCAAATGAATTTTTAACGTCTATAGTCATCCATGGCAGTGAATGGGTTAAGCATCAGATTGGACGTCCACAAGTTTTTTGTTGTTATTTTATATTGAAAAAAAAATACTTTTACATTATATATGGGAACTGGTTGGCCGATAAAACATACAAAGTACCTTAACTTTGGGCCAGTGGTTCTTACCCTTGTTGGAGGACAGAGGTGGCAAATCCAGGTCCTGGTGCTAGCTAGCTTGCTAGCTAGCTCCCTAGCAGGTAAACGAGTACCATTGGCGCTAGCTAGCTAGCTCCCTAGCTAGCTCCTGTGGTGCATGGCAGCTAGCTAGGTCTAGCATCTGGGGTTAAAACCAAACTGTGGCAGAGTTTTTACTTTTTGGACCTAGATTTGCCATCTGTGGTTAGGTTATTTATTAGCAGTGCATGGGCAAACTTAATAACAATAGTTGACTAGCTGCTTGGCCAAAATAAATGTCTTGTGCCTCCCGTTTTGAAGCCCAAACCCAACAATGTCCCAGAGCGACCATTTTGTGTGAGGAAGTGGCAGCAAACAAGACATCCATCATCATGACAGACAAAACAAATTACAAAGGAAACACAACCTTAATATGTCAGCAGAGCTAATGGTGTCAGGGCGGAGGTAGGGGACGGAGGGAGGGGTTGGGGGTCTACCCAGACACGAGCGCACGGCTCCTTGCTTACAAGCGCATAAAAACACAAAGAAGGCGTGGCCGGCGAGGGGTGATGACTTTTGGATACACACTATTAACGTTGCATTAGAGCAAGATTCATAAATGTCCGTTACAGTGCGGTCCAGAGCTCACAGGTGAGTACCCCCCACCTGCCCCCCCTCCCCACAATGAATGATGCAGTGTGACTCCAGACAATAAAAGTGTAATTACATGCCTCGGGCTTTGGTGGCGGTGCTGGTGCTGGTGACAGGTGGGCAGAAATGAGGAAGAAGGGATTACCTTCACTTTTCATTGAGTTCTGGCAGCGTCACCCCCTGCCCAGAGGTGGTGGGAGAGGGGGGTGGGGGGGGGGGGTCACCTTGGATGAGAGGCCATCATTTTTACCAGTCATTAAACTCCTAATCCAGCCCGGGTGTACACACACACACACTTGATCTCATCTTTCACAGAGACCGTCAACTTCAAATCGCTGCATCAAGCATTTGCCGCAAGACTTGCAACAAAATATAGCAGAGCTCCCTAATACGTGGACTCGGGTCCTGAGCCGAACCCTGATGTCTTCCCAATTGGACCAAAGCCTATTATTAGATTATTTTGAAAAAAATTACAGTCATTTCATTGCAAATTGCTCAACTTTTTTGGGTGATTAGTAGCCCGTGCAACTTGAGTGGGATTTAAAGTAGATTATTTCAAACTGCCCAACTTTTGTGGGGTTTACGGTAGTCACCTTAACTAGCATATTTTAGCCTACATAACTTTCAGATTTTCAACTGCACAATTTATAGGATGTCAACAGGGGTTCATATTTTAACCTGCACAGCATTAGTGGGATTTATGGTAGATTATTTTGCCCTTCTTTTGTGCACAACATTTGGGAATTTTTACAGTCGTCGTATTTTAAACACGTAACTAGAAATGTAACAACTTGACATGACATGGAAATGAATGAGATTGTTGAAAAAAATAGTTTTCATTTACACGCGGCAATTAATTTGACCAATCAGACGATAACATAAATAGCATCTGTAAAACGTCTTCTCGCGCCGCTGAACGGATTGTGTTTGACTTTGGATCTTCTGTTGTGCCATTAAAATTTGCCATCATTTTCTTATTCCCGTGTTATACGTGTCATAAGAAGAAATAATGCTCGGCATATCGAATAATATCCTGCTTTGTTCTACGCCAAAGGCCTCTCGGGTTCATGCAGTACTTTTGACTTGACAGGAAATGATGCTCTCAGAGCCTTTTTGCAGGATATCAGCTGCAAGATGTTTATATGCACGTTACGCCGCATTTGCAAGGCAAAGCTATTACACGTTGTTAGATGGAGAGCCAAATTTTTCTATTTTCTTTCCCCCGGACAGGCGAAGTGAGCATGATGAATCGGACAATAAACACTCAAATGCGGTGCTCGCTGGCTTTAATGCTGATCTGAATATTGCCTGCTGGTGATTACCTGAGAATTCACACTCATGGGCTTTCCAATATGAGCAAATATGTAGGGACCCTGGGTCCGACATTAACGGCGAATGGCCGGCTGGAGTTCACTGATGCTGGCCACCAGTACAGATTCATCAAGAAATGTGATGCCATGAGAAACAAGATTTTTTTTTCTTATATATATATATATATCCATCCATCCATCCATTTTCTTGGCCGCTTTTCCTCACAAGGGTCGCGGGGGTGCTGGAGCCTATCCCAGCTGGCTTCGGGCAGAAGGCGGGGTACACCCTGAACTGGTTGCCAGCCAATACCAGGGCACACAGAGACGAACAGCCACACTCACATTCACACCTAGGGACAATTTGGAGTGTTCAATTAACCTGCCATGCATGTTTTTGGAATGTGGGAGGAAACCGGAGTACCCGGTGAAAACCCACACAAGCACGGGGAGAACATGCAAACTCCACCCAGGAAGGCCGAAGCCCGGACTCGATCTCACGTCCTCTGCACTGAGCGTGTTTGCCTTCCAAGAGGGCTCGCTTGTGGACATGATCCCGTTTTATGCAGAGAAAAAAACAAGTTGCTGCATCAGAGCCTTTCACACAAAACCCAGCAAAGCATGTGTATGGAGTTTGTCCCGCCCTTCTGCAAAAAATCCTGCTTTTTACTGGCAGGATAAAAAAAATAATAATAATAATAATTCCACAAAATTGACCATGGCCAACAATGTTGAAAAAATGTTTTTCTTATTGTAAGAAAAAGATGCAATATGGCAATTGCCTTGAACTGTCGCCGTCTAAATGCAAACACAGAGCGAGGCCCGCACAAAAGAGTAACACTGCCACACTCAAACAAGGCCATTTATTACGCAATAAAGATGGGCTACAGCGATTCTCCAAATGGATAAAAAAAATCCTTTTCAAACACGGATAACAAAAACATTCATTCGTCAGCTCTTGTGGCACACTTTTACATTTCTTAGCGCATTGTTTAGGCCGAAGCAGCAAAGTAGTACAGTTCACGTAGCATTGGAGAATTATGAAATTATGAAAGGATGAAATGACGTCATGACCAACCAATCAATAGCCGTGCCACTCACAAAAGGCACCAAAAACACACAATACAAAGCATTAGTTATTCTTCTGCAACCTTGGCTGAGGTGCTCTCATCTCAGGTATGAACACGAAAGAAAAAGAAAAAAATTGCAGCTGTCACATCACCTCATGGTGTGATACTCGTGTTTTTCAACCCGACGACCGCACTGCAGTTATGTGACGCCGACTACATACGACAAGCACACTTGAGGCTCGCTGCTGACTAAAACTGCAAGAACGCGCTAAAGTCCGAGCCCTTCCGAGCACTTCGGAGTAGGAAAGAAGGCCTCTTGCTTATTGCGGGTGCCAAATCAGGTGGTAAAGATTGGAACCAATCAGTCACACCCTGTCAGTGACTCAGCAGCCTGTTCAGGAGTCTCTTCCAAGACCACCGAGGGACGGCTTGATTTGCTCCGCACCCAATTGTGATCCGCACTCGGTGGGAAAACAAACGAGTTGGATTAAAAACGGAATAAACGACGAAGGCTCTTTATTGTGGCTGTAAAAACAAAGACTTGGAGCATGACTCCATTTTTGCAACGGTCTGACAGAATGGAGGGATTCCACGAACGCTCGTGGTCAACCCAATCACAGCAACTTCCTGATAGCGCGTTCCTAACTGGAACATGACCGATAACGGAGCCGCGATTTTAATCAATCAATCTTAGTAATGAGAATGGGAAGTTAATCCATTGTTACGCATTATTGGACTGCAAATGAAGGTCTTTGGGGTTAATTAACCAGCAGGCTAAGGACAATGTTAATATAAGGCGGCCCTAATGCGGGGCAGGTAATAACACTCTTGGGAACATTCTGCTGCAGATAGCGTCCGAGGAGAACAAAAAGAAGTTTAAGCCTGAAAGTTAGGTTCGACTAGAACTTCCTTTTGGATAACTTTTTGCTGACAGCTGAGACGCTACATGCTCCATTCAGAACAGTAACGACTTGAAAACGTGTTGAAACGAAACAAATGGTGCCCGCCTCTCATTTGATTAAAAGTCAATTGCCCAAATCCACCATTTCCCAAGCCCGTGAAGCAATTAATTTCATCATCGGTGACTGGATGGCGGAATCCTTATTACTCGGCAATGAGCAACGGCTGAGAAGATGATTGGTGACCGGCGCTATTACTTTACTCATCCTTTCACGCGGTCAGACGGCCGGCCGAGGAGGCCGATGACGTGAACGATAACCTTCTGCTATTAAGTTGGCTTCAAAAGTCACAAAAATTGGATCGTATATGAAGTTGCAATCGGCGATGAACGGGCTCTTTTCATGCTGAAACATGATCAAAATTTGATCCCATAGCAAAAAAAGTTCAGCAGTGCACTGGTGAAAAAGTGTGGCCCCCTCCAGCATCAGACAGATTGATTTTTTGAATTTCAAGGGTTGGTCCTTGAGATGTTTTTCGTGCATCCTCGTGCCAATTGCTGATAGAAGAACTCAAGGTCGAATTTTTCTAAATATCCAGGCAATTGCAAGATGACCCAAATGAAGTTTTTCTTCTCCAAGGTGGTCAAATATAACCGCAATTGTTTGTCAGATCTTTCCAGCATGTCATGAAAGCAACCTTTTCCAGCTATTGCAGAAGAAGAAGAAAAATAAGGAAAAAAAAGGGGGGGGGGCCGTGCGGCAATGCAAAATGCATAGGTGGCCTTTGTAGACCTCCATCTTAGCTTTCTCAATCTCTGGCTTCCTATAAATACTGCACTGGCAGGCATCTCACAAGGAAGGCTCATACTGCAGCTCCTGGTGGCAAAAAAAGAAAAGAGAAAGCCAGGGAGAATAAATGTAGTCGTTTTATGTGGCCTTTACACTCGAATTGTTCACCATGCTTGAGGTCATCAAAAAAAAAAGTCGCTTTTGATTGACTAGTGAACGGCCCCCCAAGGTCGGTCTGATGTGGCAACAATGGTAAGAGTGCATGTATTGTGATTTTCCAATATGCTGGAGAGTTATCGTGCCTTCCCACACGGAACATATTAGCTACAAGAAGTGGAACGAGCGCTCCGTAAACAATCACAGTGCAGCTCAGCCTTTGGCAAGTACTGTTGGCAAATGCGTCGAGATAAATGTCAGTGCGTCAAGCGGGAAAAATAAATGAATGCAACGCAACTTGCAGTGGCATTTTAACGGCCCCTCCTGAGCTCTTCTGATGAAGTCAAAGCAAGAACAAATGTCATTTGTTCCTTTCTTCTTTGCTAAAACGAAGGCAGGTTACCACAGCCAACGTCTTTTGGACTGACACTTCACACCAGGGATGTGATTTGACCAAAGTGAAATTATCTGAAAATTTAGCCGGGGGTCTGGGGGCCGCTGGCACTCAGCTAGCCGAAGCCCCCTGGAGCTCATGGGTTTTCCGTGTTTTGAAGTACTTTCAATGCACTCACATGACAAAGAAATAGACAAAACAACAGCATAAATTTTCAATGTATATTGAACTATCCCATATAAAATGGCAGTTTTAGTCAACTCAAAATCAGTCACATTCAAAAACATTGGACTGCCTTTGCTTTTAAAAACTATCACTGAGAATATCATCATATCTAACTCATGTGATTACTAAGTTAACACATAAATAATGTTGAAGAGTTCAAATTTCATGAACAAATAATTGTATCATGACCAAATGAAAAGTAACTCATATTAGAGCATACCACAAATGTCTTTGTTATAGCAGAAGATGTTATCTGTTGGAGTCATGTGCATACACAATGAAATACAAAAAAAAAAAAAAAAAAAATTCGGATTTTTTTTTTTTGGGGGGGGGGGGGATAAAAAAAGCGGAATTCCGCGAATTAGCGGAAAAATCACATCCCTGTTCACACATTCAAACCAGAGAAGGCTAAAAATCATCAGTCAAGCCATTTACATCACTTTCCTTAATCACTTTGCATTGGTTAAAAGTTCACTTTTCCTTAACGGAGCCATTGAATTTGGTTCCAAGGAATTGACTTGAACGCAAATCCCTCAAGCAAAACGGATGCCAGGTTGAGTCGGGCGGCCATGACGAGAAGTCGGCTTTGCGCCGGTGTGTTCCTTGTCCGTGCACTGGAGCATTTTGAGATGCACTCCCGCCTGTGCGCCGGAAGAGGCTGTTGCCTGACACGCCATATTGGACAAGACAGTAACACGGAACATTTAGAGGCGGCCGGCGAGGGTGTAGCGCGGCGGCCGGGCCTCGCCAGCTGCGATAACGATGTATAATTTAATTGAAGGCTGCGCTTTTCTATCCTCCATAGGACTCAAACTGTTCCTCTCTCTCGCCCATGCATTATTCAGGCTAATGGTGACCCTGAAATAGAAAAAAAAAAAAGCTTCTTATCTCTTTAAAGTTTTATCGCAGAGAGCAAAGAGAGGTAAGGCGGTACGCCGAGAGAGCGAATGAGTCAGAGTAGGTTGGGTCGCAGATAAGCTCACTTCCGTTTCCAATTCTAACCACGGTCACGACGTCATTGTCCCGGCAACAGTTGACAAACTCAACCTGGCCGACTGAGAGGATTTTTTTCATGACGAGGTCACGTGTACACGCAGGTGGCAATAGATGGCGCTTTCTTCACTGGCATCGATAATCAATAAATCATTGATGGCATTGACCAAGGCAGAGCGATTGAAGAAATAATCATCAGTCAAGCCATAAACTATCTTCACTACTACTTTACTTTGAATGTGTGAAGTAGGGGGGCCACTTCCATAAAGTCAAAAAGGACGACATATTTTAAAAAAATTATAATTGTTCCCTCGCTATAACACGGTTCACGTTTCACTGCCTTGCTGTTTCGTTGATTTTTTTTTGTGCACTTTTGCATGCATTTTTTTCTTTTTACAGTAATGTGGCTATTTGATCAAATTCATGAAGGTCTGAACATTGAGAATGTTTAAACAAAAGATAAATGTGAGAAAATGTAAATGCCTCGATGAGAAAAGTGTAAGAACTGCGTGCTGAGGGGTTTTCGAGCCTTAAAACATTCATAACCGTTTGAATCATGTTTTTATATTTCCTCTCAAGTCAAGTGTGCTTCTCCGACGCAGGATTGCACCTAAAAGAAATGAATTCATGAAGTACAACTCAACAGATTTCCCCTGTAATATTATTGTGATTGCAAATACACCTGATGATAATTTATGAGAAGTGAACTTTTGCTGACTGATCACAATGGAGGGGAAATTCCTCTGGCCTCGCCCGATCATGTGAATCCTGCTTAAGACGCTCATGTTTAAAAATACCACCATCTAAATTTTTTACGTTGAACCGTGTGCTCCGTCCCTCTCATCATCTCTCATCATGTGTAGGAAGCAAGATGTGGAAAAAGTGAGGGTCTTGTGAGGCGGAGTTGAGCAGCCGCGCATACGTAACGGCTTAAAGACGATCTTCTATGTGTGACGGAGAGCAGCTTGGGTTTCGCCAAGTCAGGAACAAGTTCAAGCTTCAGCGCTGGGTAAAAATACAACAAAACGAGCATGGCGTGCCATATTTGCAGAGCTATATCTAACCTGGCAATTAAAAGACTGGCAATGGGCAGCTCAGTTTGAATTATTTTGTTTTACAGCCTGCGCATGCAATCGCTGGCAATAACTGAAGTTTCTTGGAATGCACACAGTTCATACGTCAATTCAGAGATGGCTAACATGGATGTTAAGCGTTATTTTATGCTGGTTTTCAACATTGAATTGGGGGAGCGGTGATGATACGGCAGAATGGAAATATAGTGAAGGCCCGCATATTTGTGCTTTTGCAATTTACAATTTGCTCATTTAATTCACTGACATTCGGTGTGTTTTGGTGCTCAGTCCACAGTCAGATCCGGTTGAAAAATATTGCTTTTCTTGGTAGCCTGGCAAGCCACACCCATTTTCTTCAAAAAGAAAGTGGGTCTGGACAGGCGGCCAGAGACAGCGATTCGGCTCCGTCCAAAAACAGGACGGCCCAATCAAATTTGTCTATTTGCGTGATGTCGTCACTCTTCAGTCATCAAGTTTTTCCCACAACGTCATCATTCACTAATGTCTCTCTTCGGCTCGTAACCATGTTGGATTTTTACTCCGTCTCCGCAAAAAAAAATGAAAAAAGACTTCCATCGAGTGGCTTTTCTGACATCACATCCGCTCTTTGCTCATTGGTTCACTCCATTGTCTGTTAGCTCAGGTTTGACCCGCCTGAAATGCGATTGATAGGGCGGTTGACCAGACTCACTCTCCGGCAGGAGCGTCACTAAGTTTCATTTTAAGGGGGGGGGCTTAGCCCCAACGACAGGGTTGGGCAAACTGGGTCCTCGAGGGCTGGAGTCCTGCAGGTTTGGGATGTTTCCCTTCTCCAACACAGCTGATATATGATCAGCTCATCAGCAAGGCATGCATAAGCCTGATAACAATCCTGTTGATTGGATTCAGCTTGTGTTGGAAGAGGGAAACCTCCAAAACCTGCAGGACTTCGGCCCTCGAGGACCGAGTTCGCCCGCCTCTGCCCTCTAGTCTGGATTTCCAGGTTATCATCTTGGTGCCAAGTTTGGGTAGGAGATTCATTTTTGTCAAGCCATAGCCTTGTCTAATCACAAAAAATAGCTTTAATGCCATCTTGTGGCATGTGTAGGCAGTTACAAAAATTTTTAGGAGGGCTTCAAATTGAAGGTGAACCTATTATCGACAACTACTTGATTATCAAGTTAATCTATAATTATTTTTGAAAATCAATGAATTGTTTAGATAACCTTTTTTTTTTTTTTGTTGATCAAGTCCACTCTGGATCAGTGGGTAGTGCTGAAGAGCTTTGACCTGTAAACTTGGCCAAATGCTCAGAATTTCCTCTTCTGAAGTCCTCCATGAAAAGAGGGATGATTTTTGTGTTGGATCAAACTAAAACAGTCGCTTCTACTTTGGAAAACAATCAACATTTTTGCCTATTTTCTGACATGTTACGAACCAAACCTCTAACCGAATCATAATTAAATTATGTTTGTGCATTTTCTGAATTTGAAATAATGTCATGTTTATAAATAAAGGGATGGGAATTAAAACTTACGCCAAAATAATCCTGACTCATATAATTGTTAGTTGTAGCCCTGCTTGAAATACTTGCGGATTTTCTCTATTTGTGGCCCGGCTGCGTCCTGATTCCCTGGTGAACAGCAATCAATCAAAGAGAACTGTTAAATTGCTGCTGGTCCACACCATGAGCCGTGTTGCTGATAACAGTGGTGACGTCACTGAGCCACACAACCCGACTGGGTTCAATATTCCCAACTAATATCTTGGAGAAAGATGAGACACTGAATGATGAACTGTACGTTGATGTATAAATATAGCCATGTGAATGCAATCTCCATTTTTGGCGGCGCAGAAGTTATATAACAAATAACTTGGACAAACACTTGGACTGGCACAATATCATTATTTCTGTAGCCTTGAATATCTCCGAGTGGTCCTGCGGTGTTCCCAGGCGAACGGCGACACGCTTTGCTTAATGACAAGCCGATCCTGTTAGTGCCGGCGTATATGCAACGACGCCCACGCATTCTGCCGGCTACATACGACATGTATTTTTCAAGAGGTGTGGGCGTTTGAGAAAGTGATTCTTCTTCGCACGCAAAAGCTTAATTATCACGCCTGTAAGAACAGCAGGCTTCATTTGGGCCTTTCTTGCCCCTTTCGTTTACCAGACAGCAACTTTGTTATTCATCAATTTGCCGGCTTGCAATTACTTCTAGCAACAAGAAAACCCCAAATATCTTCGTGTCAGCAGTTAAAAAAAACTAAACAAGAGCACACAGCACGTCAACACGGCAACAGAGTGTGAGTGATTTTGCCCCCGATCCACAACAGCCCTCACTGTGCCCCCTTTGCCCCCCCGAGACACGAGTCAAAACACATTAATTAAAATTAAAGACACTCATTTCATTTTCCTGTCAGGCTCTTGCCTAATATTCCACCCAATTAGTTTGTACAGCAAGTCAATCCCTCTGGCCAGCTCTCAGCTGTCCTGTTGTGGCCCAAACGCGACGAGGGTATTTACACTTGCATTCCATTTCAAAACAACAAACAGTTCCACAATGTTAAAAGTGGAAGTCAACCTTAAGCATTTTTTGACAATAATATGTTATGTGTGACCTCATTAGTCTACTAAACATGACATTCTGATTAATATTGCACTCCCAATCCAGCCCGTTTTTATCCATCTTAGGGGGCGGCCATTTTGCCACTTGCTGTCAACTAAAGCTGACATCACAGCTCACCTGTTTTTAGAAGCGGAGCTGTGATTGGTTGTTACCTGAGCAACTCTGTCATTTTCACGTCATTTTCTGTCAGTTTTAAGTGGCAAAATGAGATGGATAAAAACAGTTGGATTTTGCTGCCTAAAGCAACACCCTTTTTAAACAGCAGATGGAGGCCTCAAAACTTTTGCGTCGATGCTAAGCTGCCTCCTTTGAATTTGGAGCATTTGATCCTGACCGCCCAATGCTAATGGATGCTAATATTGTTAGCCAACGATAATGTGTCTGCATAGTCTGGCCACGGATCTTCACCAGGCTGAGCTCGAAAGTCCTGCCTTGGTGGAGACACTCTGAAGGCGACGGTATTGGGGGAAAATAATTTTCCAAGCTGACAGACTTTCTGAAAAAGCACCTCACAAAAAGATTGAATTGCTTGTGCAATCTCACAAACAGCCACTGCGGACACAACTATTTGAACATATTTGTTGTACAGTTAAAAAAAAACAAAAAAAAAACAGCGTTACTGCGAGGGAACACAGTTTAATACCCCCATCTAGATTATAGAAATCATTGGTGCTTGTGATTGATGAAAGACTACACAATGAATTCAACTGTACTTGCATGAAATTAATCAGAATCACGCAAAAATGTATTTCCCTCAACCATATTGAAGTTCACTTTTAAGAGCCAACTGTTAAATTTACTCATTTTCTGAATCCCCATAAATTCCCACGGAGTCAGTATTTTGTGTAGCATTTACGAGGGGACCGTTCCTGGCTGTCTTGTCTGTCCCCGTCCCAGGCAAAAACTCAACAAACACGACGATGGCGCCAACAAGGTGACGTGCCGTCCTGAGCGAATCCTCCCAAATGGTCTTCGGCTTTACAAAAACGGATCGTCCAACTCCCCAAATGTCACAGACGATCTTCTGCTCAGCTGTGGGGAGGACGGAGCGCTACCGTTGCACATTTCCTTCCTTCCTGCCTCAGCATGCTGCCGTTTAGTCAAACAAGCTTCTCGCAAGCCCGGCAGCAGGTGGGCTCACCGTGTAGCAAAGTCAATTTCCCCAGATGGGCTAACAGGTAGTCAAGGGGCCGACTTTACGTCTGCAGCAGCGCATCGCGTGGTGATGATATAGGCTGGAAAATGTGCAGGATGTCTGAATAACCCCGTGGGTGGGCAAAGTGAAGTCACGTAATGAGCAGTTACATTATAAAGTTGCATTCATTTAGCCTTATTTTTTTCTTAATTTTTTTTTTTTTTAATGACCTTGTACGACGGCGTATTAGGGCCATGTATGAATATATATATATATATATATATATTATTTTTTATTTATTTATTTTTTTTTTTAGAGGGTGGAGGCAATATTCTGAGGAAAAAAGTCGCCACTTTTTAAAGCGGCAGATTTGCGCGAGAAAAAAGTCAGAAACTTACGAGAAATACACGTAGCGTACTACTGGGATGTTTGTGCCATGGATGGTTTTTTTCTCGCAATTCTGCCACTTTATAAAGTCGCAAATTTGCGAGAAATATTGCCCCCACACTCTAAAAAAATATATATTTGTGCATGGCCCTAACAAGCCGTCGTAACCTGGCACTTCTGCTGTCCCTTTTAATAATCAAATGTGGCCCTTGAACACAAAATTTTGCTCCCCGATGTGTAACAAATGATCCGCCCACTAAATAGAGCAACATTAGTTGCTGTAACGTTAATGGTAAACAGTAAATGTATAAGCTTGCCTTAATTTTTGACTTTCCCACAATTTCCCACGGCATTGCCTCCGTCCGTCAAACATTTAACGTAAACACTCGTGTGTCTGTGACATGCAACGCCACCTCGCCGCAGCACTCGCGTTTACGCGCTCGTATTTTGCATAAGCAACGTTGAAACTTTGTGTTCTGTGTGCATCATTGCCTCGAAATAACAACCGGCGCGTTTTCACTCTGATTGCATCAGCCAAATCCTTTGGTATTCCTTCTTAAAAGCCCCTCGGACTTGAAAGGTGACAGTAAAGTTTATGGTTTCTATCTCCCGGAGAACGGCAGCTGTGATTGTACTCGGCTTTGAGGAGGAATGCGAAGCAATCCAAAAAGCAGTGTGTCATGACTAGAAGGGGGGGGTGGTAAGTACAGCTCCCCGCAGCTATTTTGATCATTTTCCCAATTGAAAACTCACCGCCGGCGCACAATAAAATGTAGCAGACGCAGATTTGGAGCTAAAGAGTGAGAACCGTTCTCCACGTGAAAAGTCAAATAGGAGGTTTACCCCCTAAAGAGACAGCTAAGGCTCAAAAGATTGCGATATAAACTCATTTAGTGCACAATGCCATAAAAAATGGACGAGATAACCAATAGACAAAAGAAAGTAAGTATGTATAAAACCTCAAACGGTTCCGGAGTTACGATGACTTCAAGTCACTCCCCTCTATGACGCACGACTTTCCCCTCCTCCACACATGATTTTTTTTGTATTGCCGAATCGATTTTTTCCTAACACCCCTAGTCTTACTTTTGTGAATATTTTTGAAACATTAATATTGACAAGTTATTTTGTCAAATAAAGCAAAACTGACAAATACTCGGATATTGTTAATTTCTGTCAGTGGTGGGTGGGTGAAGGGGCACCCCAAAGCATTTATGCTTAGGGCACCAAAATGGCTAGCGCCGGCCCTGTGCACTGGTCATGAATATAGAGCCCCAAGTCTCTGGCTCCTCTTTATATTCTGATACCGAATATAAAAAAAAAAAAAGATTGGAAAACTTGCTAAAATGTGCATTAACACTATTATAAAGGATAGCATCGGTAGCTAACCGGATGTTACAAGCTAACAGCACCTACAGGAGGAATGTAATCAGTGTAACTTAAAGACTACTTCAAATGTCGTTTTGTCCCATCGGTTGCTAGTCCGTATAGTAAAGAGTGTTAGCGCATCAAATATCAAACTTTATCTACTGCCTTAAGTGCATTTGTTATTCTTTTTTAGGAAAATTGCAAGAACACCAATGACACTGATCATTTTGGTCCTTACAATGAGCGAGATATTACATTTCGGCACCGCTTCATATCTAGAAATGAGCATATCCATTTCGAGTGATGCTGTGCTGTTATTTGTTTAACTGCGCTCATATATAGAGCTCTTACAGTCTGCTGATGACTGTGGAGGTCACTGCCCTCTATTTCACCAGAGGCCACACTTTGCTGGAGTTTCACACTCTGACTGCCGTCGTCCGCCCTTGGTTTGTGCGCCAAACAGTTCGATTCATCATGGCTAACAACCGCCTAATAATCCGCTCAGTCCTTCAAAGTTTCATCTGGAAAAAAATCAATCAACTCTCGACCTACTTCCTATGTTAATTCTGAGAATTAATGCGGCATATAAACACAAAGTAGGAGGGCAAAACGTGGACATAAAAAAAAAAGAATCTCTTTCGTTAAGCAACATTACGGAGCATGAAATATCAGCGCCAACTCATTAGGGCTGAACTTCAGTGCGTGGCATCTGAGAAGTGCAAGGTGGAGAACGACGGCGGCAGAAGAAGAGCCAAAGTGGCGGGGAATCATTAAATAGACGGTCGTGGCCACTGCGCCTCTTTGAAGACACCCCGAGATCCCGCTGAGCGCTAGCAACGCCGACGGGGCTGCATCTCAGCCTCCTCGCCGAGATTAGACGGTCCCTTTAATCCAACAAAAGGGATTAAATCCTACAAGAGACAGTGAGTGGCGAGCGCTCCCACGGAGGAGAGCTCAGTTGGACTTTGAACCAAAAAGCACAGGTCTTAGATTGTAAGCATCCAAGGGAAACTTCATAGGGTAGCCACGCTGAAAGGCGAAGAAAGTCGTACAAACTGTGACGATACTTGCCACCGTAAACGAAATCGCAGAAACAAAAAAAAATGCCCATGCTTACTAACCAATTTATTGCAAACTAGTTGCTCAAGTACAGCAAACTGCTGACTTAGCCCTCCTATTTCGGTAATATTTCAATAATGCTCCTGGGTCAAATTGACCCCCAGTTTGCTAAATCATCCAAATTAGCCACAAACTAAACAAAAAACAGGCACAATAATCTTACCATTCACTAAATTACTAACCATTTCAATGCAAATAATTACGACAGATTTTATGTACGTGGGTCAATCCAACCTGTGGCGTGTTTCATTATCCAAAAGTGTCAGAAACAACAACAACAAAAATCCCATACGCATTGTTTATCTCTTCATTAAGTCTTATTGCAAAATAGTTGCCAAAGTCCAGCAACGGCTGAAATAACCCTCCTGTTATGTTTGTTTCTCACAAATGGATTTAATGTTCCTACAGTAAATTCTGTAGAGCAAATTTGACTCTATTTAGAGCGGGACCAAACAGACTCAATTTTAAAGTAATATGTACACTTGGAAGAGAGTAAAATAAAGAATTGATTCAAATAAAATAAAAGTCACTCAAGGGTTAAGGAAGGAACTCGCAACCTTCATCTTGGAAAACAGCTGGTCTACTGCCTGAGCCACGCAGCTCCTGCTGGTGTCAGCTGGAATCTTTGTAACTCCATGAGGAGACCAAAAACATCTTTTTGTTCTCCTCTTGGAGATAAGCAAAGAGTAGGAGGGGCATAGTTCAGGTGGTAGTGTGGCAGTCTCCCAAACTGATGGTTGTGAATTCGTTCCTCAACCCTCAAGTGACTTTTATTTATTTATTCTCCAATTCTTTATTTTACCATCTTCCAAGTGTAAATATTACTCTAAAGCTGAATCTATTTGCTCCCACTCTAGACAGAGTCAAATTTACCTTGTACACATACGTCAGTTTGATCCAGGGTGTGTTTAATTTTCCAAATGCAATCAATTTAAAAAAAACACGAAACCGATTTGACCCACAACATAACATGAGGGTTAAGTCACATGAACGTCTGTGGAGGCAATGTCAGCCTTGGTGTCATCAACATCCCACCCGAGACCACCTGGCATCACATCCCTGCCATCTGGGAACCCAAACAACACAGAACAGGAAGCCGTCTCTTACCTCCCTTGTTCCATCTCCCTTTGGTCCGCGCCGGGTAGGTGGCTTCGGGACATCCAGAGAGCACCAGGAGAAACAAAACAAGTTCAAGCGCGGGAAGAAATCCAGACGTGGACCTGGAAAACATGTCCAAGAGTTGCTGGTAGCCCGAGACACTCTCACATGGCTCCTGGAGCGGGAAGCCACGCGCGGGCTGTCATCTGTCACGCCGGTGTCAGCAGTCAGGTCTCCGGCTCGCCCAGCATTGTCCAGCTGCTCGTGTGCGATGCCGCCAGCCGGGGCGGGCTGGTCCTCACTGCTGCTGATGCTGCTTCATCCCCGCCTCGGCGAGAGGAGCGCTGGGCGAACGGATGGTAACGCGCAGCCTGCCACGCCACGACGCCACGCTCGGCGCAGTGCATCGGAACCCGCGCACGCTCACACGCACGCTCACGCACACGCCCACCCAGCCACCCGCCGCTCTCTCTCCACCGCTCTGTGTCGCGCAATGCCGCCGCTGTGGATGCCGACGCTGCTGCTGCTGCTGCTGCTGGAATATTCTCCCTCCTCTATCACTCCGAGGGGAATTCATTCCACAGCACTCAGGCTTCAGCTGTGAGAGGTGCGAGCGTTATCCACCTTCTGCACTCGAGAAAGGAAGGGTGGGGAACCTGGGAAACACAAAAAAAGAGGGGAGGACTCAGGGGACTAAAGGTTGACGTCCTGGCTAAAATACTCATGTTCGGATTTGTGTTGACGACCTTGACCGGCAGTGTCAACTGGATCCCCCCCGCCGGAGGTGTAAGGATTAAGTTTAATCGGAGGCGAGTAGGAAGAGAAACGAGAGAAGGTGAAAAAGCCAAGAGGCAATCTGATGTGATTATACGAGAAAGTATTTGTCTCCAAACAGGTCAGCTTTTGTAAACGACAAACATTCTGACGGTTGACGGTGAGCTGCCCAACAGAATCCCTCAGAATTAACTTGCGCAGTGTCGTCACAAAATTAACCATGAAAAAAAACGTAATCAAAGGTAGCCTGTGCAAATTTGTCAGTTCAGAAGCGCGTATCAAACCGGTAGTCCTTGGAATTTATCAGTAGCCAAGATGTAGCTCAGTTTGAAAATGTTGGCAAACCCTGCCTACCCTAACAAACGCTGTTCCCTGAAACCAAATGCTAAACAATTTCTTCAGCATTTAAATGCAAGCATCCCCCGTCCACTAAATCCTAACCCAAGCAGTTCCTTATCCACAGTCCTAAACTTAACCATCCTTATTTGTTAACCTTTTACCAAACCCCTAAAACGAACAATTCCTCAATCGCCTCTCATACTAAACCCCTCGCCAGGTGACAATTCCCTTTACCCTAACATGTTAACCAACTCTCAAATTCTAGAAATGACTGTTGGGAAAGTCAGTGAACCGATAGGGGTGTCCGAGGACCAAAGGTTAGCCCGGCAAAAAGTTCGCATTCATACTTGTGTTGATGACCTTTGATGGGCAGGAGTGTCGACTGTTAGCACCCTTTGGCGGTGTAAAGATTAAATGCGGCTACAGGTGAGAAGGCTCATGAACAGGAGAAGGCGGTGAAGGAGCCAAACTGGATCAATTTGTGAGGATAGAGGAATGAGTGCCATTTGCTTTGGCAGCCCAAAGTTTACTAAACGGTGCCAAATGGGAACAAAAATAAAAAGAATGACATTGAAAACCAGCATGGTTAACTACAGTGGAACCTCTAACATCACACACAATTGCTTAATTGTCTATCTGCTAACGGTTAGCAGATATTGTGACTTGTGAATTTTTCAGGTTTATCAGCTAGCCTCAGTACCCGATAACCCCATACCGCCGACCTCTGAGGGTCAAACACGATCCATTATCCCCTCCTAACCTCCAAACGCAAACACCTTATCCCCTAACCCTGCTCCCTTACAGACCGATATCCCCTAATACTAACAGACCTCTTAATCCCCAATCTTAATCCTCAAACACCAACCTTTATCCTCTACACCAAAACCCAAGCAACCACTTATTCCTGACCCTAACAGTCACATATGCTCTAATCCCAACCGCTCGAATGCTAGTCGATATGCATTTTACTCAAATTCTTTACAAAGTCGAATTCATAAAACCTTGACAAACTGTGAGTCACATTTGTACATTCCTAAAGGTTATACATGAGTATACAATATCATTACTTTCTTTACCCACTTTGTTGCAGCTGCTTTTAGAGTGAGTGGAGCATATATATATATATATATATATATATATATATATATATATATATATATATATATATATATATATATATATATATATATATATATATATATATTATATATATATATATTATATATACATATATTATATATACATATATTATATATATATATATTATATATACTGACTAGAAGCTGCTGCAATTGAATATTTACAAGTGTATAAACCTCCAGCATCAAATCAGTGATTTTGGAAGCTGCATTGACAAGTTTTGGCATTGTAAAAGGTGAGAAATAAAATACAGACATAAAAAATATATATATATTTTCTTTAAGCATATCTTTTTTTTTTGTATTATGATGTCTTTTTTAATGCCAATACAAAAAAAAAAAAATTCAATACCAAATCTTAGTATCAGTGTTGTGGCGCCATAAGGGCGTGGGCACAAGTGATCGTTATACTTGGTGGTTAGGATTCGGGTTTGGGTGTAAAGGCTTGCTGAGTTGTGTGAGTTTATCTTGCAGGGTTAGGAGCTAAAGATTTGGGTTAGCCCTAACAATTGCTTTGACCCTAACCCTAAAGTGTCACACAATCCGGTAGGCCCTAACATTGCGTGACACCTTAACCCAAAAGTCAAAAGGCCCCGAACCCTGACGATCCTTTGTTTCCTAGCCCTCAAGTCAAAAACAATACCTGATCCCCTAAACTTAACAACTCTTTATCGCCCAAAAGGAAAAGAGTTTAGTGACAGATTATTTATCATTTTTAACGACCGTCAGCGCTTCTGTGAGCATTTCCGTTGTCTTGTAAACTCAATGATCGCACAATAAGTTGCAGGTTTGTTGTGTTCTCTCTGGACGAAACTTTTGCCCTGAGTGTTTGCGTTCCCTCCGATCAAGATAGCGGCCGCACTTCAAAGCCTCATAACCTCGCAGCTTTGTCAGCTCCACAGCTTCTACTGCTCCCTAGTTCATAAAAACTGCCGCTTCTCGCAAGTGGGTGGCTCCAACAGGCATCAACACCTCGGATTTAATGTCCTAATTACAGCTTTCCCAGACATTTTCTTTTTTTTTTTTTTTTTTTTTATACGTGCATCACAAATGAATCTTCGCACACAACCCTTGCTCATTTTCTACCTGCCCACCCGATTTTACCGTTCCGCGACGCTCTCCCAGGCTTCCCGCTAATAACAATCAGCAAGAACATAATTAATCTTTCCGCACACTCAAGAGCGAGAGAGATGTCTGTTTTTCTGTTCCGGGAATCTAACAGCAACATCTGTCGGTAGCGCAAACCTCATTACTAAGAACACTCGTCACTTCTTGCACTGTCACGAGAAGGGCGTAAAACCTGGAAATTGACTCTCTATGTAAAGTATTTTCTCAAGATATCAAAGTTTAGTATCAATGTACCAGGCATCAAATATATGCAAAAAAAAAAATGTCGAGGCTTGTTTTTATGATGGTCTCTATGGACTTAAAACAAAAGCATCATTATTTAAAACAAGATTTGCACAAACAAAAACCAGAGCGGGGAACTTCTGTTAATCGTCAATTCCTGTCGAAGATGATGCCCAATTGCTAATGCTAAATGCTATCTTGGTTGACTGTTCAACAGCAGTAAACTAAGGTGACCCAACGTCCATTTTGACAAGTCTTCCTTTTGGGGGGGGGAAAAATGATCCGGTGAATTTTCAAATAATGTTTTATAACAACGCTGAACTATATTTACAATTTAAAAGGTACTTGTGGATGGATTTGTAAAGATTGTGGTTTTAAAATTTGCGAGTGCACACCGCTCGCCTGGTCGTGTGTTCCCATTCAATTGATTGCGGCTGAAAGAGTCAAGCAGGAACGAAACCTACAAAATGCCAAAACGAAAACGTATATTTGTTTATGAAAAACCTCAAAAAGAAATACACTTGTTGGCAATAATGGCAGTTAAACTGTTGGTGGCTCACTCACCATTATCGAACCTTTTTTTGCTCCGACTTCTTGTTCCGACAGCTATTGGAAGCTGCCTGCGCCGCTTTCCTTGCACCAGTCACGCATGCTTGGAACATTGAAAATATACCGCTAGTAACGTAAGTTCACCTTGCGATGTATTACCAGCGACTGGCAAACGCAGTGGATGGTGGGACTACATTTCCCATGATGCTTAGCTGCAAAAGCAGGAAGTGGCTCTAGTTCCAGTCAACGCTTGCAACGTAATTTTGTCCTACCGATTAGATGTGGATGCAAAGTATTTAACAGTTAAATTCCATTTGAATGGGTTTATCATTTGAATCGCTATGATAACAGATATTGACATAAACATGGCAAAAAAAAAACAGGACACCCGGACGGGACCTGCTTGATATCGGCACAAAACAATGAGGTTGGCGAAATCCTGAAAATCAACTCAACTCGAAAATGAGACCGTCCCAGCCAAAACGGGACCTCTGGTCACCCTATTTTTATGGATTCTTTGAGATGTTCTATTTATTCCTATGTGAAGGTTTTCCTGAATAACTATTGAGAGAAGTGCTTGCACTAATGATGTGATAGTGCTATTTTAAAGCTAACCATTTAATAATTAGTCTCTAGAATCAATAATAATCAAATGCAGAGGCAATTGGGAAAAAAGATGATGAGGCAAGTATATATTTAAGCAGTTTAGCATTGATGACACGCCCTCGAGGGCAGCCACCAAGCTGAAGTGGATAAAAAAAATGTTGGCTAAAGGTCCAAACTGAGTGATAAAGCTATATAAAAATCATTCAAGGCAATATGATGAAATGTGCTCCATCTGCATGTCTACCCGTCCATGTTGAAGCAGCGGTAGTACAGTAGATGCTGTGATGTTGTGAAATCAAACTCCGGGTTGGTGTCATCAGACGGGCTTTGATGTGTGATGGCCCCCCTTGTGTAAAATTAGCTGGCACAGACAAGAGGAATCGGGCGAAAGCATAGCCAGAATTAGCATGCGGCGTCTTTGTTTTAGGTCCCCTGCGAGCCCGCGAGATTCTTAAAGTTGTTTTCGCATCAAAACACAGACGAAGAAGAAAAAGACCATCATTAGATGCCAGGTACAAGAAGATGGAGTTGAATAATTGAGCTATTGACCATCCTTTTGTGAACACAAAGACTGGTCGGTATCCTGTGAGTCCCATCAGTTCATGATGTTTGGCCTGATGTTAGCTTGTTGCGCTAGCCCATCGCGACGCCCATGATTGGAACCTTGCGCTTATCTGTATCGGGTTTCTAGCGTACGTACACTGCACGATTATTAAAACCTGGTGCGATTGTCAAGGAAGAAGAAAATGGCCACCAAAATGAGTGGTGATCGTAAGGAGGGTGTGCGGATATTTTGACCAGTTGTTGGCAATGATCGGTTTCCACTTTCACTGACTGTACATTATTTGGCCAAACAGACTCTCCATGCGTTGCTTTCTTGCCACCGGTACATATTAAATTGTTAAAGCTAACAGGCTAACAATTAGCAACTATGCGGCAAGGTTGTTGCCCTTTAAGCAATGTTATCACGCAATTGTTCACATGAGACTTTTTCTAATGTCCTTTTATTTATTTCCGCTTTTTTAACCATTAATGTTAAAATAGCACATAAAAAAAACATTGCTCAGAACTGATTAGACTCTACGGTAAAAGTATTTTTAAGTACTCTCGCAAGAATAAACCCCCGTCGCCAAGCAGTGGTGGTGTGTTGGGGAAGGGAAGCGCGCCACATCGGCCCTGCTACGTTTGACAGCTTATCACCCCCAGACAAGAGTCCTCTGGATAAATGTGGTCAAGCAGGAGAGGAGGCCGACTGCTGGCTGCCACCGTTGCCGTGGCGTGGGTGCAGCGCGCCGATAAGGAGGAAGCTCTACTGGGCAAAATGGGGGGGGGGGGGGGCTAAGACGCTCAGCCAACAGCCATGCTCGTTTCCAGCTCGGGTATGGCTAAACCTCTTTAAAATTTTACACACAGGCATTTACCATACTCAGCAAATATGGGTTAAAGCATGTGTGTGTGTGTGTGTGTTTTCTGTCGTGTGTGTCACGTTTCACGGTAAGCCAGCGAGGACGGCGAGTGGCGCTCCAGAGTGTAGGAGGGGGATCAAGAAAGACGTGAAGACAAAAAACTGTCGTCTTGAAGTGTTGACGGCGTGAAATTAGCTTTATCGGAGCGAACACAATGAATTGATCCCCCCCCCCCCCCCAAAATCACCCCCCACCCCCCTCGCCTTGATGGAGATCTGGCTCTTTTTTTGTGCGTGTTTTTTTTTCTTTTTTCTCTTGGGCGCATCTGCCTGCCCAGATACTGGATAATCTAGCTGGCTCGCAGTGTTCCTAATCCCAGCAGCACAAAAATTCACTTCTCCCGTCCAGGACGAAATCATTCCATCTTGAGAACATTTAGTGTATTCGGCATTCGCATTGCAAAATTTTTGCAATAAAAATCCAAAATTGGGAGATATTTTACCTCCTCTTCTCTTCCTTCCTAATTTCGTGACCAATTCAAGCTTTTCCCTGTCGCACATTCAACATTTCACCCATTGAAGTCATTCACTATCCTTTCAATGCAGCTTTAGCTTTTCATCATCCACATGCAATTTCTGGAGAAATTGCATTCTCCTGCTACGTGTTATTATGATGATGACCACATTGTGAGCTAATATTGTAAGCTATGCCAAATATAAAGGAACATTTATGGCCTCTAAATCCAATATCTGCACGTAGAATCACTTTTAAGGGAACATTTGTGGGAAACAACATACAGTATATGATGAAATATGTCAAATAATCGTAAATATACGGCGGTCCGCGCCGCTATTACATTCTGTGCTTAACAGCAATTGTATGAAAACGCGAGTAGGGGCGAGTCGGTATGCAAATGTTACGCGCAACCATTCGGAAAAGGCGCCGGGCCAAAGCCGGGCAAAGCGCAATTACCTTACAATTACTTTCCCTTACATACGGCATAAACTTGTGCACACAACGTACACACGCGTGTGTGTGTGCATGAGTGAGTGTGTTTGTGTGTGTTTGGGTCCAGGCCAAAAGAACAGAGGCGTAATAAGAATCCCAATGAGTTAGTGATGGCTGTCATAAAGTACAGCACGGCTTCTATTTACAAGCGGCAATAAAAGTGCCTGGCGGGCGATTTATGGAGGAGGAGCTCAAGCTTTTTTTTTTCTTTTTTTTTTTTTTTGCCAAGGGCATGTTAATAACCTTTGTGCCACGTTCTCAACCTTTTTGGCAGATGGACATTTTGTCTAATTGAGTGTCTCACAAAAACAAACAAAAAAGCAATGATGTAGAGAGCGTTTTTGTGGATTCCAGACTGAAGATTTCAAGTGGCCTGCATCAATGACAACAACTGCAAGTGGAAATTTCCGCTCAATTTCCACGGCAACTTTTGGCAAGTGTTACAATTTTCTACTAGGATGAAATAGGAAGACTTCTTGGGCCCTACGGTGAGACTAAAGTTTTATGCCCATAAAATCCGAAATACTGTGGCAATTGTTTGGATATTTTCTCGCGGTGTCAGGCGATTAACATTTTTAACCGTAATTAATCGCATGACTTCAAGAGTTAACTTGCGATTAATCGCAAAGTTTATATCTTGTAAATGTACAATAAAATATTTTCTAAAGTTTTCATACACTTGTTTACATAAGAGTTGAAAACATGTTAAACTAATAGAAATATGGTTGCATCTTTTAGTCATTGATATATTAATTTCATAGTAATTCATAAAATAGAGTTAAAATAAAAAGATAAAACTATAAAAAAAATAAAAAAAAGTGTGATATTGATTTGTGTTGAGGGCATTTTTCCGCATTTGTAAGACATTGGTGACAGCTCAGTGTATTTTTGTTTTCATATTCAGAGCTGAACCCAAATTATTCACATTTTTAAAATTGTATATTACAACTTGACCCCAGTCTATGCATTATCCTTCAATTGACGCAAAATTTTGACATGGATGTGTTTGCTGCGTTGCAACTGGAATTCCTCCAGTTTCAATTCCAAGTAAGGGACTAAGGTCATTAATCGCGCGTTAAAAAAATGAGTGCCGTTAAAGGAACTTTAAATTAACTCAAAATTAACTCACTCATTTTGACAGTGGACATGAGTAGAGATGTGCATGCATGTGAATTTTGCTGACAATTCAGAGCATTTTTGTGTCACGAAGCAACATTTCGCTTTTGTACATTTACATTCATAAGTTGACATACCGCAAGAGTCTGTCAACTTTCAAGCACAACTGTAGTTACGGCACTTTTAGGATAAATATGGAGTATCACAAAAACTCCAGCTGGTTCAGCAACACCGGCATGAATTTCGAATTCTGCGACATCAAAATAGCGGAAAACTTTTAATGTCACAAAATGTGTGTTAACCACTTTGTGTTGTTTTCGAAATAAGACATTTGCAAACATCTGCTTTTACAATAGAAAACAATTTTTTGCGGATTTTCTGACATGGACCAAACCTGTACCTAAGTCTCAATTCATTTCTTTTAATTAATTTCTGTGCATTTTCTGCTCTGTCAAACTGAACAAATTGTTTTCTTTTGGGATGGAAAGTAAACCATGATTGTTTGCATCTGATTCATCGACAAAATATTCCACCGATGAATCAATTGTTCAAAAAGTCTTAGTTACAGGGATGTGATTTGACCAAAGTGAAATTATCTGAAAATTTAGCCGGGGGTCTGGGGGCCGCTGGCACCCAGCTAGGTCCAGGGTGGTGCCCTGGTGGGGGGACAAGGGGGGCGCAGCCCCCCGGAGCTCATGGGTTTTCCGTGTTTTTAAGTACTTTCAATGCACTCACATGACAAAGAAATAGACAAAACAACAGCATAAATTTTCAATGTATATTGAACTATCCCATATAAAATGGCAGTTTTAGTCAACTCAAAATCAGTCACATTCAAAAACATTGGACTGCCTTTGCTTTTAAAAACTATCACTGAGAATATCATCATATCTAACTAATGTGATTACTAAGTTAACACATAAATAATGTTGAAGAGTTCAAATTTCATGAACAAATAATTGTATCGTGACCAAATGAAAAGTAACTCATATTAGAGCATACCACAAATGTCTTTGTTATAGCAGAAGATGTTATCTGTCGGAGTCGTGTGCATACACAATGAACTACTAAAAATAAATAAATAAATAAATAATCCGAATTTTTTTTTTGGGGGGGAGATAAAAAAAGCGGAATTCCGCGAATTAGCGGAAAAATCACATCCCTGTAGTTAGTCCCGAAACACGCGTGAAACGTTTTTCACTTTCTCGCCCACCAACGGACAATTTTGGATTCCACAATTTGGATGGAGAGCTCGGCCGCCGCCGCCGCCGGCTGCTGATCAAGGTCAGCGGCTCTTCACACAAATAGCGGCTCACACGATATCACCACACTCAATTTAATAACACTTTACAAATGCTAGCGCTCTGCCTCCCCCCCAACTCATTTCTCAAAACACTATAACATCTCAATTACGGCGGCTGCTGCGGTCGGCAGAATTAAAATGCTGTTTTCCAAGCCCCTTGCATTAGCGGCGCGCCGTAAAGCAACGTGACATTAGTCACTGGTAATAGACGCTAACCTTAATGACACTATTAAGATCGCTCGCTGACGGACGAGGTAAGTCGCACGTTTGCTCAAAACACATTAGCGTTAAGATAGCGCGGGGGGGGGGGGGACAACAACGAATTGTTCAAGTCATTCCAAGAAAGAAGCACACGAGTTGTTTTAGGACGTCAAGTTGATGGCTTCACTCATGTTGGAACGCCAGAAACAACGCTGAAGTGTGAAACCCGGAAGTCGGGAAGTCCGTGGCATCTACCCCATTAATATATTTAAAAACTCATTATCCCACTTGCTTGTCGACTGAAGATGACATCACCTGTGCTGAGGAAGTCGGTAACAACCAATCATGGCTCAGTTTGCTGATCAAACCCAGAAAACAAGTGAGCCGTGATTACTGCTGAAAATGGCTCAATGAGTCAAGTATCCCTTTCATTTTTGACAAGATTGTGAAAACAAATTGTTGAAAATGTCTTACTCTTTTTCTACATTCATTCAAAGACACTATTTCTCTTTCCTAATAGGTAAAAACGTGTGGATGTTGATGAAAAATAATGACGTTATCAAATTATGAAATACTTTATTTTGACATAACTTCTTTAACTTTATAAAAGTTTTCGGGGGCGGGGATTGCTTCAGTTTTTTCTTTTATAAACTTTTGTTATATTTTCAACAACAACAAAATTCAGAAAAAGTATCTTATAAATACTATTAAATTGAAAAAAATGGTTTTATACATACATTATACAATATATGCTGACTATTCTTCACTATTTTCAGTGTGTCCCTAATTAAAACCATTTTGTACATTTGGGGTGCTTTCAAAATCATGAAGCGTTAAAAATAGTGACAGGTTTCTTTCTTTCGACCGTGGGGAGACATTAAATGAAGTTTGCAAGAAAATCCAAGTGAGAAAGTGCGTCATTTGTCTTTTATGAGACAAAGTTGATGGATTTAGTCCCTGGCTTTTAACAATAACTGCCACTATTGATGTCTAAGTGGAAAAAAAAAAATCAAATCAAGCGCTAACTGCGGCACAAAGTCTCAACTGCATTTTTATGCTCTCAGCTTTTGTCACAGTGGCCGCCCACACAAATCACTGTCAAAGCCCGCAAAAGCTGAGAACGGAGATAAAAACGGCGAAAAGGAGAAATGTTGCTTGTCGAGGAGGCGACGCCACAAACGTGACAAACGCGCAATCGGCCTTCCGAGCCGTCTCGATTGGCCGCCAATATCGTCAATCTGCGCCCGCGGCCAAACACGCGCCTCCGCCACGGAATTGGGCGAAAGGCGGGCACGGGACGCTCGCAACTGCAAAACAATTACCAGCAGGAGACACTTGCGGCTCAAAGCCAAATGCTGAGGCAGAGCTGCAGTGTTGTTGGAGCTCGCGGATGCAAGAGCGCTGATCGAGCTCCTGAAAAGCTGCACATGAAATCATTTCATTATTTCACATTGGAAAATGTTCATTTGTTAATATTCTTAATAAATAGTAAATATGAGCTCATTCACTTGCAGCCATTTTCACTGAAGCAACACCCTTCGCTCCCGGCTGTTTTACTGTATTTTGACTGAATTTGCAAGACCCACAGAATATTGTGTTCTATTGCTATAAAAACATGGAACCATGTTTTTGGGAGCAAATGAGTTAAATACAATTATGCTTTCATGAGTTTTAGTAATTTTCTTTTTTGTGTGTGTGTGTAAAATTACGACTTTGGTCCTGTAGTATTTTTAGTTTCACCCAAATTAAAACTCCTTTGTGCATTCGTAATTTTTTGAAAGTATGACTATTTTACCAAGGGTGAAAAAAAAGCGACTGTGGGACTAAATCCAAATTAGTTTTGAACAAAATCCAAGACAGAAGCTCATAGATTGTTTTTTTATGAGATAGAGTTGACTGACGTAGTGGCCAATATTGAAATTTACATATTATTCGAGTCACTCTAAAAACAGTTTGGTGAAAAATTAACCAATTTGAGGGGGGGTTGAGGTTTGGGGGGGGGGGGGGAGGGGGGACCACAAAAACAAACAAAAAAAGAAATATTGAAAACATGCAGCAAAACTTTGTGGAGAAAATACAAATTTCTGTAAAATGACGTCATTCTGTCAGCGTTTCCGTTTCGACGCATCGTAACATTTCATGCACGCAAACCTCGTACGCGCGCGCAGCAGATCTCGCATCCATTATGCGGACGCGGCCAGCAGAAAAGAGCAGCAGGTAATGTTATGGAAAGGAGAGAAATGGGCTGTTATCTGAAGTCAATGCGCCTCCACAAATAAATCAGCATCTCACTCCAGCTGCTGGCGCGCATTCATCTGAACGGCGCACGTTCGCCAAGCGCCAGACCGACCGACCGATCCATCATCGGGAGGGCGCACGCTCACTCGCCTCAGGAATGCAAACGCACTCCGCTGGCCTTGTTTGGAACCCGACGCCAAAAGCTGGACCTGGGATCGGTGGAAGAATTCAAACGGACTGACTCGTTCACTTCCTGCTCATGAAGCCGTTTTGTTAATTATTTTGAATCTTTATGTTGATTTCTATTGTGTAAGGTGGCAGTTACCATAAACGATGGCAGAAATTGCATCACACATGAATCTAACGTTCTTCGGGCTGAAAGGTGGCGTTGTGACGACTGCAAAAGTGCTCAGAAATATTGTACGTCGCTTGAAAGCGGCAGTTCATTCTGAAATCTAAAAGACAAACGCAAAAAATGGTGTCGTCATGTTTGCATTTATTGCTCGCCATTTCTGTGCAACAACTATGTCCGAATGAATGACTCTGTGACCAATCCCCTTCTATTTGGGATTGGCTAGCAGTTGCCTTCATTTGCTTTTTAGATTTAGGGACGTACGATATGGCCAAAATTTCACATCTCAATATGTTTGCCAGACATCTCTGATAATATACAATAACGATATATGGGGTCAGTGAAAACTAAGCAAAATATCGATCCAAAATGATGTGTAAAGCGCTTTTTTTTTTTATTAAAACTTAATGACAGTTATCAACATTCACAAACTTGGCAATTAAAAAAAAAAACGAATTCAACTCACATTGTACTGCAACTGTGCTTAGTGATCAATAATGTTATGCTTTAATATAAGTAAGTTGTTGTGTTTGTGTGCCTGCGTGGGTCTGTTAACCGCATTATTATACAATTCGTCCATGCACTTGTTGTGTAGCTTGGCTGATTCAAATAAGTTTGCCACTCACATGTGAACGTTGTAACCAGTGGATTCCTCAGAATTCCCAGCGATGTTGCGTCAGCCTGGATCGACGTTTGGCGTTTGGTGGCTCCCATTACAATAAGTTGCTTTTCATCACTTGTTTGAATCCACAAAAAGTCATGGCGGCATGACGCGCTCACTTCTCGGTCATTGGAATATGGCGGGCGCGCGCGCTGATCGTTAACCCGGAAGTACATTTGTCTGAGGCGCGTCTCCAAAGCGCGCGTCTACCCGAATTCCCCCCCCCCCCCCCCCCCCGATCCCGATTGTCATTGGCTAGCTTTAGCTGTCAATCAAAGCCAAACTTGAAAGGCGGTGACTTCAGAAGAATTTGGGAGCAAACAGTTACTGTGCTGTGTTATTTGCCTCTCTGTTGATCAGTTAACAATTAATTCAATGTATCTTAATTGAAAATCATACTTTATGACAACACAACTACCATTTTTTGCATACAGTTTTTCGTACACTGTAGACAATGTGTACATATATATTTATATATTTTGGGTTCATTTTATAAAAATGCTTCATGTGTTTGTGTACCATATTAACATACTGACGGAAATAACACTTCAAGTCTAATGATGACTGTAACTTTTGTACCGTATTGTATTCCTTTTCCATCTGTGCATCTCCTTAGGGCAGAGGCGGGCGAACTCGGTCCTCGAGGGCCGAAGTCTTGCAGGTTTTCGAGGTTTCCTTCTTCCAACACAAGCTGATTCCAATCAACAAGATCGTCATCGGGCTCATGCATTCCTTGCTGATGAGCTGATCATATATCAGCTGTGTTGGAGAAGGGAAACAAGCTTGTCTGTATCATATGTACCCCACCTTCCTCCTCCTCCTCCTCCACTTCTTCTGCATCTCCAGTTGAGAATGCCACTGCAGCAGAGAAGTGCACTCTGACTGAAGTCAGGTGCTTCCATAATCACATTCTCCTTCCTCGACACTTTTTTGCTCTCTTGCAGAAAACAGGATCAGTTTTCACACGGGGCGGGGGAATGGGGATGGTGGGGGAGGGGGTTGTTACAGCCGTCTGGTGTTCATTTGTTGGCACGTGCAGGGGAAAACATGTCTGCCACCACAAAGTGTCTGCTCAGTTCAACATGATGGGTACTCTTTCGAAATCGTCCACTTCCTAAAGTTGATGTGGGACACATTCACAACTGTGGACAATTTTGTCTTCCATGAAGCTTCAGTGCATTTTTTGGGAAGGTGTGAGGAAACCGAAGTACCCGCAGAAAACCAACGCAAGCTGAAAGCTGGAGCCCAGATTCAAACCTGGGTATGGAGGACCAAAAACTGCCAAAATAAAAAATAAATAAATGACTAAAAGTGAAAATAAAAATGAATATAAAAAATATACTTCAAAAATTTAATACAAAAATAAATGTTGAAATAAATACACAATTAAATATATAAATATAATTTAATATTAAAAAAATTATATTAATAAAAAAGCTCTGCTCTCAAATTTTTTATTTATTTCATGCTGCAGAACAAGGAAGTCAAGGCAGCGTGTTATTATTTTTTTTGCTTGCATCACCACAACATCCTCTTTCGGCCATATTCTTTCGGCTTTAATTTTATTTCGACCGAATGCCGAAAATGCATATTTTTGCCATTTTTGGCTGAAAATTTTTTTGCTATTTATTTACTAAAACACATTACAAAATAATTTATTTTTGGGTGGGTGGGTTGATAGCTGTAACGGATTAATGGCATTTCCATTGATTTCAATAGGGAAAGGTGATTTAAATTATGAGCGTAGTCACAGAACGCATTCAAGTCGTATCTCATGGCACCAGCGTACCTCCAAAACATCCCCCCAACATCTCAGAACCAACATTATATTTCCTTGGTATGATGAAGAACGGAGGAAGAAAAAAAAAAAGAAAGCACATGGACAAATGTCAGAAGTATATTGGTGCCCTTTGTGGGAGGCTTTCATCCGACTTTGAGCAAGCTTCCAGTCAGACTCGGGCCAGCTGTCAGCTCGCGCTGTCAGCACGAACTTCCCGAGAGCTCAAATGAGTTTTTCAACAACCTCCACTCGCCCGGTGGCTGCCACTCTCTCGTGTCAGCAGTGCACACTTTTTGCCAGGTGCGTCCTTCCATTCACAAATGCGGTTCTAATAATATCATTCTTATTCCACAAGTGCATCATTAATCAGAACTTGATTTTCGGCCTAACTTGCACTTTAAAATTAACAAAACAACCCCACACTTTTGATGTCGTGATTAACAATTGCGAATAAGGACGCACAGATTGCGTGGCCTTTCCCGTTTGTTGAACGAGTGAACTTTCCTTGAAGGTTAGCCAAATGATTAAAGCGAATGACGGCGGGCGCGCTGATGGACAGTCGCATTACATTTAACAGTCCTACTTGCCCTGATTAACGGGACAGGCCGACGTGATTAAGATGTCTCTGATTGTGCTGTCAATCTTCCAAATGGACGGGACCCCGGCGCTCACCCCCGCGCCGCGGCGGTCCAAATGGCCCGGCGGGGAGGACGCGCGGCCTGCCTTGCCAGCACTCGCTCATTTAAAAGAGCCCGCCGCTGGCCACTAAATCTCCGCCGGCCCATCTGGAGACGGGACGTTGTGCGGGGACACGAGTCCACTCGGGCTAGCCATCACCTTTACGGGCGCCCGCTGATACGGCACTCCATTAGCATTAACGCCGGGCTACAAGCCGGGAAATCGAAGATGAGCTGGGAGAGGCGCTAATAGCAGAGGTGGAACATTCTGCCTTTGATGAGGGCATGTTGGAGTACTTCGGGTGTCATAGCAGCTCTGCGTTTGCGGTCCTGCAAGATGCACAGACCTCCAAAGCGGAATTGGATCCATTTCAAACACAGTTTCAAAATAGTTCCAAACAAATATTCAATTTGGGAAATAATTTAACGTGAATAGCGGCGCCTTGACTTGACCACTCATGACCTTTTCAAGTTACCAGCCGTCCACCAAAATGGAGCAAAATCAGCACCATATTTAGCTATTTTCCCGCCGTCAACATTGATGAATGTTAGCGGAAATCCCAACGAGTACACCCATCAACGCTAAATCATTTGCTCCCAAAAACGTATTTATACATTTGAGGGGTGTACTAGACACTAGATAGATACTAGATGCAGCCTCTGACCTGAAGAGATCGCTTAAAGCAATGGTAGTTATTACAAAAAAAATGGCCAGCAGGTGGCAGCAGAGTATAAGAGATCAACCAGGGCCATGTTGCAACAAGCCCTTTTCCCCAGTGTTTCCAACAGATTTGTTTGTTTGATTATTCTTTTGGTAGGTTCCATGTTTTTTATAGCAATAGAACACAATATTCTGTGAGCCTTGCAAAATCTGTCAAAATCCATTAAAACAGCCGGAGCGAAGGGGGTTGCTTCAGTAAAAATGGCTGGGAGTGAATGAGTTCATTGATGTCAACTACGTTGTTTTAAATCAATAGGCAGTGCAACATCTTGGGCAGCTCTGGCTGTAAAAAAAAAAAGAAAAAAAAACGACACACACTAACTATGGCTTTAACTTAACTATTAACTTTTTCATATTGTATTGAGCACAAGACGCGTCTCACAAAATCTCATGTAGCCGCTTCCATCGCTGAAACTTAATAATCTAAATTTATTACCGCAGCTTTGCAGAAACTACAAGGCAAAATAATAAAGGGCGCGCATGCTATGCACTAAATGAGCTCGAAGCTGCTTAAACAGCAAACAAGCTGGAATTTATGAGGGTGGGGAACATTTGCCAGTCGAATGTAAATACATAATCTTCCGAGCGGGCACGCTATTGTTTGATCTGACCACTGGAGCATGTTGTCTGCCAAACGCGTTTTCATTTTGATTTTCTCTCCAAGCATAATGTCATCATCATTAATCAGCCGGGCTTTTCGGGCTTTAATTTGATGAATGGCCCCTCCTGCCGCGTTTGTATGTGAGCAAACAACATACGGACGCGTCGTTTATCAACAAAATCCAATGCGAATGTTAAAGTTCATGTAGCGGCGCGAGGATAATTAATGGTGAGGCAATAAGATGAAAATGTCAAAGAAAGCCAGAATCCAAACGAATAGTATACAACATGCGCTCACGTGACGTGTTAGGAAAGCTTGACAAATGCAAAAGCACGCGTACCTTTTGGAACGGAAAGCTGTGGTGTGATATAACTCAGATACTTATATAGCAAATCAGTGTTTCCAATTGAAATGAATGGAAATGCCGTTAATCCGTTCCAGCCGCCGCCCCAGAAAATGTTGTGACTCAATGTAATAACAATAGCACTCAATATTGTATATTATATTATATTATATCATATTATATTATATTATACGGTATTATATTATATTATATTATATTATATTATATTATATTATATTGTATTATTAATCATATTATAATATTGTGATTTATAAAAACATACATTAATGGATTCGTTTGTCACATTTTTGCTTCAATTCAACAAACACTGTACTGCTCCTTCTGGTGTACACACCTTGGCCACCAGGAGGCAGTACAATAAAGATAAACATGGAGACGGTCTCTTCTATGGTGTTTGCCATTATGTGATCACATTAAGCTAGCAAAGGCAAAGTTAGTTGAGAGGTTGTTAAATAAATTTTTTAAAAAAAAAAGTCAGTTCACAAAAAAAAGGCTTCTGAACAAAATGCCGGAACAAAAATTGCTTGGGTTCACTGAATGAAACTCGCAAGTTATTGGACTACTGTACTACAACCCAACTTGTGTACAAATTCCAGTTATGTTGATGACGGGGGAATGAATGTCGTCATAAACTGAGCGGGCGACCCAACGTTTGACGGAACAGTCCCAGTTTTGAATATTGAAATTCTATTCACCCTACGCTACATCTCTAATAATGTCATTAGTTGTAGTTTGACTTTCTTTTAGTTGAAGAAGCTCTGTGACGATCCAATTCGAGCGTGATCGTCAGGCAGCTCTTGCGCGGGATCTCTGTGGGAATTTCACAGGCGGAATGCGGCGCGGCAGCTCGGGGCCAACTCCTTACCGCTGAGAGCCGGAGGAAGGTGACGCGGAGGAGAAAAGAGTGACAGGCGAGGAGGGACACGGGAGGTGTCAGCGTTGCTTTAGAAGGCGAAGGGTAACACGGGCTGACAGGTGAACTCGCGGGGGGGAATCGAACGGCGTGCTTGCAGCCGGCCGTCAAACCGCAGCTCGTCTGGCACCGGCAGAGCTCATGTGTCAAACAAGGGTGGCGGTGTTGGCGTTGTTGACGGTGGGCGGGGGGGGGATGAGGACAGAAGGACGTCTGCATATGGCGACACGGGTACAGCTGCGGTCAGCCCCCCCCACCACCCCACGCTAAGCGGCTTTAATGAGCGACATGTAACAAACAGCGGACGACACCAGGACGCGGGAGCGATCATCCCGTCAGTTCAGATGCTCGCCGCGTCTGTCATGCGACTGCCAATACTGTTTATTGTCACGTGAACGGGAATAGATGACGGTTGACTTTCAACGTTTAAGTGGTGGCGTGGAACGGATCTGTTACAAAAACGGTATTATGAGCTCGAACTAAAAATAGCTGAAGATGCAAAAGATGGCACTAAGAATTTCATTGTCTGCTCCTTTTGATTTTGTTTGTTAGTTTTTTAGGCTGTTGGTCAGAAAATGAAGTGGAAGAGTCCAGATTAGTTGTGGATGCGGGGCTTAATGGGGGAACGATCAAAACATTTAGCTTGTTAGAAACCGTCACATGTTGAGAGGAATTGCCAGCACCTTTTTCCCAAACAGGATTTTCAGAAGAGCAGGAAAAAAATTAGTTCAACTGAATGATTATAACTGAAAGCACATTTGGGGTTTGCAAAGTGCTAAAATGTTGCAACGATTCAGCTGGAGGAACAAGAACACCCCCAGGTCGGAAGTGCCAAAGAAAACCTAACCGAGGAGTGAAGCACAAAGTTTTTCAGAGATGTCTCATCTAACTTCTCTCAAAGGAGGAATGTTGTGCTACTTGAGACCTTCCGGAATGACCAAACACCTTAAACGATCTCAAAAGGCATATAAAAAACGCAGAGGCCTTCCCCGGTCTTGCAGTCCCGAGGTAACAAAAAGGTGTCCAAAACTCTTATCTCACGCCTTCAATGTGACGGAAGGACGCTTCCAGTCCCTCCTGGAAGACCGAGCTCATGACCTCTAACGCCCAATTCACAACGACTGCGGAACGGACGCAGAGCGCCATCCGTACGGACGCCGCACGGAATAGAAAGCATTTGAGTCTGCGTGCCAATTCACACTAGAGCAATGCGGATGCGGATCGGATGCGGAACTGCGGAAGGTTTCCGCAAGCTAATTTTCCCGGATTACGAAAGCGGATTTTCATGAAACTGAAGAAATTGCGCCGAGCCAGACAGGAAGTCAGGTGTTGGCATCAAGGTAGATCTGGTATATTTGAAAATAAAACCATTTGCGAGCTCTTTTTTTGGGGGGGGGGGGCTAACCACAGCTTTATTCCAAATGAGCACAATGACCGTGTATTCGGGACGAACTCTATCCTCTCAAGCATGTAAACGGGTTATCCCAAATATTTCAGGAACCGGAATTTTCACCTTAACCTGATTATTGACCGCATGTAAACGTAGTCGTTGATGGACTGGTAAGGAGCCACTTGGGTACTTTACGTCGTGAACCGGGTTGCAGTTTTCGCATCAGATTATTGAGTAAAATGTTTTGAACGGGTTGCGTTTCACAAGCACATCCAAGCCGTAACAAACACGCGCATGTCTCTAGACGGGCAAACTTAGCTGAAAATAAATACTTACAAGCCGTTAATTGGTTTGTTTTGTTGCAAAATTCACAAAATATGCCCACCCAATTTCCAGAGACAAAGTTGTGATGTGCATCAAGATGAGCTGCTGGCACGCGCCAATGGTGAGTTGCTATCTTATTTTCAGGCGCCATCTGGTAAACTTGACCCCTTTTGGTTATGAAGACGCCCGTGAAAGGAAAAGACAGTTGGGTGGTCATTAAGGAATTAATGACCAATGAAACTCAATTAGATATCTCGCTGATAGACAAAAATATAGATTTTTTGGGGGATGAAAATATCTTTCCTACTTTAGCAAAATGTAGAAGAAACGCGGAAGAGCCCTTCTTAAAGGTTTTATCTCTTTTGGTGATGCCTGTAAGCTTTTAATCAAGTGAGAGCGAGTACGGCAATTTGCCGGCGTCGCTCCCTTGACTATACCATCTGGCTTTCGTAACGAGCGCAGGTTGTCAACGTTAATGGTACTTGGGTCCTACTGTTTGTTCAGCGCTAATGAAGTCATGCGGGCGCTTGAGGTCTTACGGCAAAGAAAATCCTTCATTGAGCCGTCCCCTTTAGGTGCTGGGCCCGCCGATGACTGAGACACCAGGAAGCATCTGGACCAATTTGCCATGGCCAACTACGGCAGCACAATAAGTACACGTCCAATTGAATGCCTTCATTTACAATATGTGCGGGTTAATAGAGATTAAATACACACTTTTCCAGTGTGCCAGCTGTTCCTTGGTGGGCCTTCGCACCGGGAGAACAGTCAGACGCAGCAAATGTCTTTAGCCAAACATCTGCGCCAGCAGGAACGTTACTTGAGTAAGTAACTGTCGCTAATCATAAGTTGTTTTTTGCCATTAACTATAAACATGAAATATATGAGTCTTTGTAAATAGAGTATTTATTGGTTACTTCCACAGATGGCTTTTGATTTGTGTCATATTCAGCGGTGGCACATCCAGTTCCAGGTAGTAAAAATCCTGCCACCGTTTGTCTTTAGCCCCTTGTGCTAGCTAGCTAGCTAGCGCCCTAGAAGGTAACCGAGCACACCGGGGAGCTAGCTAGGAAGCTCGCTAGCTAGCACAAGGGGCTAAAGACAAACGGTGGCAGGGTTTTTACTTTCTGGACCTGGATTTGGAAATGTGTACATTTATAACTGTCAAAAATATAATAATAATAATAATAATAATAATAATAATAATAAGCAGACATATCAAACATATTAGTATTTCCAAAAATTAGAAAGAACATATCACAGTATTAGGTGTCTCTCCTTTCTCAATTGGGGCGATCTTGCAAGGTCGCTGGAAAAGCCATCAGCTGACTGATACTGCCCTCTAGTGGATTATCCGTGCAATGCATGAGTCAGATCATATACGTCAGGGTTTTAATGGGGAAAAAATATTATCTCTCTTTCTATGTAAAATTGACTTTTTAATTGCTGACGTACACATTTTGAGTCTCTGAAGAATTAAGTAAGAAATGAACTAAATATAATTTTCAGCTTGCTTGACCACAGATTCCAAACAAAAGCAAGACCAGCACAACAAAAAAAAAAGGCCGTGCTGACAAAAGGCAGTCCAGCAAAACGTGGGTGACGTGCAGAGTGACTAGCGCGGCTGCTTGTACGAACTCTCGGGGCTTGAAAAGTGCAGCCCTGCAAAGCGCTGTAATCAATGA
The DNA here is from genome assembly GCF_051991255.1 of Vanacampus margaritifer. Taxonomy (NCBI): domain Eukaryota; kingdom Metazoa; phylum Chordata; class Actinopteri; order Syngnathiformes; family Syngnathidae; genus Vanacampus; species Vanacampus margaritifer. Next base: position 29,962,707 of record NC_135436.1, on the reverse strand, counting down.
GGGTTTGAAAAATATAACCCCCGATGAAGCTTTTCCATCTCCGGGGCTGCTGAGACAGGAAATGGCCACGTATCATTTTGGGCCGACAACGAGCGTGATGAAAAATAGTTCAGCTCCGACACCCAGGAATATTGATTGGGAGGGAAAATGTGATCATTTGGCTTGAACGCGTCCTTTTGCAGGCTCGCACCGCATGGCAGATATGAATGCCTTCAAAACGTGCCTTGAATAGACTCCAGGTTCAAGACAGGGTGGGGTCGGGTTTCAAGTTTGGATTGGGATTCATTTCCAACCTGGGTTAGGGTTTCAAACTAGCTTCAAATTTGTGCTTCAAGGTTGGGCTGGCTAACGTTTTAACATCAGATTTCAAGGTCAAGTTGGAATTTATACTTTAAAACTTAAGCTTTCAAGTAGAGATGGACGATGTGTTCAAAATTTCAAAAAAAATACAAATCTTTGAATTTTATCATTTATATAACAACTTTTAAGATTCACAAAATAATGGATTTTTTTTCCTTTTCTTAATCCATAGCCATCTTTGTTTTAAGATTGCAACAAAACAATTCAGGGATCTCCCTGACCCTCATTAGCATGTCTAACAAACTTAAAAATAATAATTAAAAAAACTCCCTATTGTTTTCTTCTGTTTGTGAAGTTTTCCAAAATGTCAAAATATCTGAAATTGAAATACATTTTGACTTATCTTCGTTTTAATTTCAAACAAAAACAGAAGATTCAGAGAGTTCTCAGGGTCAGCGGCTTCTCTTTTAAAAGGTCACTGAAAAAGGTTCGTAATAGTTGCCAAAGTTATCACAGTTTTTAATTGAGCTATTATTAGCCATATGATTCATCAAAATATCAGCGCCGATAATGGGCCTGGAGGATAATTATTATTATTATTATTATGTCTATCCCTGGTTTCAAGCCTGTGTTTGGGTTTTAAGTTAAGGTTTGAAATCATTTTTAAATCTGGGTTTTTAGGTTTGACTGTACAATAAGACAAAAAAAAATCTATGATGCAACGAAGCGGCAAAACGGTGAGCCGTGACCTAGTGAGGGACGAGTGAACACTTTCTGCACAAGGAAAATTGTCATTCCGCTCCCACTTTCTCGATATCGACAATATCATCGTATCTATTATTGCCACTGACACTGATTTAATGGAGCCGCGGACGTGGCATTTCCAACTTCAATTTCCCCTGATTAAAGTTGTCACCGTTCAAAAGGCAAATTGTGGACGGGGCAGACGGCGTTCAATTGAAACGTCCTTCTCCATCAACGTCTGCATCCAGGAGGAAAAAAAATAATCATCAAGAGGGTGGCAGGGAATTGTGGGAAATGTACATGAGGGGACATCTGTCCGTCCGTCGAACAGCAAACAAAGTACATCCAATGACGGAACATCCACTCAACATTTCCCTCAAGGTAAGCAGAGCTGCATTCGCCAACAATAGACTCATTCCGCAGTACATTGCTCTTAATCTTAATTTGATGCCCTAATCCAAGATTGAAACCCTAATTTGAAACTCTGAGCCAGGTTTGAAACTACCCAGACTTGAAACTGAACCCGAGCCTGAATCCCGGATTTGACACCCGAACCCTGGCTTGAAATTCTAAACCTGGTTTAGAAGCCCTAAATTTACTTTGAAACCTAAACCCCGTTTTAAAACCCAGATTTTTTAATCGCTAATCCCATTTGGAAACTTAAAAAATGAAGGCTAGTTTGAACCTCAAATCTTGACGTGAACTTTTGTAAGCGTCCAAATGCGCTTTGGTGTGTTTGAGTCCCGAAAGCCCCTTTGGGTTTAATAAGGTTTTCACGGCGAGCATATAATTACAAATAGCCCGAGGACGGGCCTGTCGCTCGGCACTTATTGAGGGCGCCTCCTGCACACAAAAAGCACGCCCGTCGTAAATAACGGCCTGCAGGTAAAGAAGCCCTTTGCCGCTTTATTATTCCGAATGTTTTCCGGGGCAAAATTCAATATATGTGCGCAATTTCTCTCACGTCGGCCATTTAGTCCCAATCGCAGACACTCGGCATCTTCCGTGCTGATATTAAACTCTGGCGTCAAATCATCTTAATGTTGAGAAAGGAATACATTAAACATGGGACAGGGCAAGTAATAAGTTGTGTTTGTTTCACTGGAGTCCATATGAAAAATGTAATATAAAGTATCTCCCAAGGATATTAATATCCTGCATGCCAGGCTCTTATACTGAAAGAAAAAAGTTGGCTGTTTTTTTTTTCTTTTAAAGAAGACATATTGAGGCGGAGACACTATCACGTTAAAGACCAAAAGGTAAGCAGAGCTGCGGTGCGATTTGACTTTTGTATTTGCCGCATGTTCTCGTCCAAGATGGGTGTGACTTATGAGGCAGAACTTTCACACATTGGATTTGCCCACTTAAGTAAGCCGTTTATGGCGTGTGGGACGGACGCGAGTGCTTGAGGGTTGCTGGAGCCAAACGCAGGGAAGTCGGGCAGGAAGTGAGACGGAAGTCAAGTGCAAGATGCAAATGCGGCAACATTTGGAAGTCATAAATGCCATAATCATGTGGGCTCGCTTTTTACACTTTTAAAAATGAGCAGAATTTCACCAACGTCTCAATTATGTCATCGAATGGCAGAAAAAATGACCAACACAAAAATCAATATCACATTCATTTTTTACAGTACAGTACATCTTTTGAATTTTAACTCAATTTTAGGAATTATTATAACATTAATGTATCAATGACTAAAAGATTAGTTTAACATTTTCCCCCACTTTTATGTTGACAAGAGTATGAAAATTTAGGGGGGGGGGGATAAATTTTATTGCACATTTAGAACAAATATTAAGTTTGTAATTATGCACGAATGAACTTTTGAAGTCATGTGATTGATTCCGATTCAAAATGTTATCACCCGACACCCCTAGTTTATATCCGTAATAATCTTGACTTGAAACCCAATTTTGGCTTCCATACGACGCATTTCCTTTGTATTCGTTGACTCACTTGACTCTCCGACGCAGAATTTTCCGCAGTGACTCCATCGAGAGAAAGCAGCGTCAAGACTTTGCTTTCACAAGATACGAGTGATCGATTTTCAAGCTTTGCTTTGGCTCTCAGAGATACCGCGACACAAACGGCAACATGTCGCCGCGGCGGCGGCGGCAGCCTTCTTCCCCGGACGCTTTGTTGACGATGATCACGGCAACAAAGTCAAAAGGACAGCGAGGGAAAGAGGAATGCATCGTTGTTTAATTTGACTTTTATTTCATGGACTGCCAAAGGCAAATTGGTGGGAGCGGGAGTGCCCCCCCCGGCATTCTTGGCCACGACTCGTCGTCACAGATTGTGACGGGCTCGGGAGGTTCTGGTTCGCTGCTGATAGTGTTTTTTATTGTCGCCTGTTTGGAAGACTTAGTCCGCAAACAATGTCCTTTTTTTTTTTTGTATTATATATTTATTAAAGCTGCTTGCACACAACATGAACATTTGATTTTCAGACATTGACTCTCTTCTTTTTTTTTTAAGACTTTAACAACAACAGCAATTGCCTGGTTTGCCTAATGCGCCTCTGCTAACTAGCACTGCTAGCTATTATTTTATTATATATTATATTACAATTTAAACATCCGATTCAATAACCTAGTGCAAGCCAATACTTCTCAAAAATAATATACTTACAGACAAATATTTCTGGAGCCACAATTACACTCTAGGCTTCAACACTAGCTCTGGATTAGCCGTGTAGCCGTGTCGAGCATTGCTTGGAAAACAGTGTGCTACGGTACCACAAAATAACACCACTTTGTCCACCAGAGGGCAGTACAACGGTAAAAAAAAAACAAAAAAAAAACGTATGTAAGTTTACAAATACAGTGCAGTGCTTATGTGGTGCCTCAAAACATAAATACCTGTTGCAGTGTCTCGGTAGAAAATGATCAGAGCTCCACCTCGTGATCCAACACATACCAAAATTGAAAATATAAACTGAGAACCAAGTGCTGATTGAATTATTTTTCGATTAGTCAGATTAAAAAAACAACAACATTTTTTTAAATTTCTATCAGTTTATTCAAAAACAGAAAAAATATTTCAAATCGACAGTGCAGAAAATGCACAAATGTGGATTTTGAAACTGATTGGTCAGAAAATCTGCAAAAACGTTGATCATAGATGTTTGCAAATGTCTTATTTTGATGATAAACAAAAGATCATCATCTTGCCCACATTGAGGACGACAGAAAGAAAGAGATTTGGATGATTTTAAATTGAAAAGAAGTCTTTAAACAATTAACTGATTTTATTAGTTGTTGATTAATCCTTGCACTTGTAATTTCTGCAGTTCGGCTTTTTGAATTTTAAATTCCTTATTTTTTTATTCCTTCAGACACTCAAGTGTCATTTCCCACTGAAATCTGTTTACTGTTTGATAAATAAATGTGATGAATTACCGTGATTACAAAACGGATGAAAAAATGGAAAAATAATCTCGTCTATCGTTTTTGGCCATAATCATGCGAGCCCTCGTGTGACGTCATCGACGACTTGTTCAAATACGATCTGTCGGAGGACATTTCGCGAGGGTGGCAGCAGTTTGAGGCCACGCGGTGCACGCGACCTGCCTCAGCAGCAAAGACGTCAAACGTGCACGAGTACAAAGCAGTCAGCCAGCAACATCCAGTCAGCCTCGGGTTCACGATGGATGTTTCCCATCACGCGGCTCAGCCAGCCAATAATGATTCATTTCACTCACAGACACTTGCGTCATTACGCGGGATTTGATTGCTCTTCAACTGCCACCCTCGCCACAAGGACAAATGACAAATGAGGGTGTCCAAACAAGAAAAAGGACAAATCCATTGAACAGGTGTCAATTGTCTCGTTGAGGGGGGGAAATACACACAAAAAAAACACACACACACATTTCACACCAGGCTCTCAATGAGCCATTTACAGGTTCAACTAAAGAAAATAAAGAAAACACACCGTGTTGGGGGGAAAGAGACAAGACGCGACCTTTTGAGGAGGAACGTGAAACAAAGGATGTGGAATCAACTCGAATATGAGGAGGGCGTCAAGGAAGATGGGAGGGAAAATGGCGAAGAACACAAGGGGAACAGCGCCATCTTGCGGGGAAGGCACAGAACAACATTCACGGCACTCCCTCGGCGATGTTTGGGAGGGCTTCAAGGCACGTTTCAAATGTAGGGATTTCAAAGTAAGAGCTCAAATTAGGGTTAGGTTTTAAACGTCAGGGTTTCCAAGTTAGAGTTGTGAGAGTACATCGAGGTTTCAATTGAGCATTTAAAGACTGGATTGAGGGTTTCACTTTAGGGTCAGGTTGGAAATGAAGGTTTCCAGATTACATTACGCTTTCAAATGGGCATTTAAAGGTTGCAAACATCTCAAGACGGGGTTTCAGGTTATGGTGTCAAACCTTGAGTATGGCGTCAAGTTGGAGTTTTGAAGATACGGTTTTAAATTGGAACTTCACGCAATGGATAGAATTTCAAGTAGGGTTTTAAACCTGAATTGTGCTTTCAAAGAAGTGTAAAGAGTTCAAATTAGGGATTCAAGACAAGGATACGGTTGCCAAGTCAGGGGTGCCAAAAAAAAAGGATTTAAAGCCGGAATTAGTGTTGCAAAAAAGGGTTCAGGTTTCAAGTCAAGGTTACAGTTTGAAAAGTTTTCAAATAATCAATAGAATGAAGTAGCAGAGAGTGTCATGTGACATGACAGCATATCGGTTCTCAACATACATGTGACGTAGCACACGTGTAGCTCACTCTCGATTCCTGAGCATCTTCATCATCATCATCATCTTCCCTTTGTGCTCATCTCACGCCTCATCTTCACAGCTGCGACAATTTTATTGGAGAATTCATCACCGTTGACCACGATATGAGTCGGCGAATATTTGCATTGCAAACGCATTTAATTACACTTACAGCTCAACGGTGCGATATCAGATCATAAATCAAAGAGGCCGTCGCCGACATTTTTCTTTGGGCCGCGCGTGCGCGCGTGGAAAAGGTCGAGAAAGACAAATGGAAGCGTCAGCGGCCGGCTGAGTTGTGCTACGACGGGATATAAATCAGTGCTTCATCTGCAAGTCACAACGTCGTTTGCAATAAATGATGAGCGTAATTGCATATTCAGTACAGTAGGTGGCAGTGGTGCTCATTGTCAGAGCGTACGCAAGGAATGTGAGTTCCTCTGTAGAGGTGTGCGTGAATGCTACTATTTTTTAGTCGTGGCGAGGAGAAGCAGTGTGATGTTCCTGATGTTCTTTTTAAAAGCGAGGCGTGCCGTTACATAACACAAAGTAGCAGCCGGCGTCTTTCCACGAGCTCCCGCCGTGCGCCGTTGTCAGCAAACGATCCGCAAAGACAAATGCACGAGACGCAAATAGAGCGCGCTTCATCAAGCGGCGTGCTCGGCGCGGGAATGAAATACGGCGGCGGCGCTCCGGTCGTTTGTCTCGCTGTCCCACTTGGGAACTTCACCTGCTGGACGGCAAACTTTGCTCGGCTATAAAAAGAGCGGCAGGAAAAAAAAGGAAGGAAGAAAAAAAAAAGAGCGGCAGAAGAGGCCGTCTCTGGCCATTCGTTGCCAAAAGTCTACCTAGCAACAAGTGACAACAAAAAGGAGTCCCTCTGATTGTTTGTTTACGTTGCACAAAGAGTCCGGAATAAAGTTGAATCGAATTGAAATGAATTGATTGGGGGGCTGTCACGGACATGACCCCCCCCCCACCCCAAAAAAAATTTGTTAACCTCGGCTAACAAAAAAGGAGACTGAGCAAGGATTGGGGTTTCAGGTTTGTGTTTCAAATGAGGGTTTTGGGGGTCAAACAAAAAGGTTAGGGTTGGAAATAGTTTCAAAACAAGGGTTAGCTTTGTCAAGTTAGGGATTCAAATTTGGAGAAAGGTTTGACTATGGTTTCAAATTAGGGTATGAAGACAGGATTATAGTTTCAAATTTGGGTTATGGTTTCACGATTAGGCCTTCAAAACAGGGTTAGGATTTCAAATGAGAGTTTCAAGACAGGGTTGGGGGTTCAAATGGCTTGGGTGTCAAACATTGATGATTAGTGTTTCAAAAATGGCTAAGATTTCAAATGAGGGCTTCAAACTTTGTTTAGGGTTCGAAAGAAGGGTATCCAACCCGGGTTTGATTTGGCGGGCGTGGCTCACGGTCGTCCAGTAACCAGGAGGTCGTCTGATCGATCACCGCTCTCCCCAAATCGTGTGTCGTCGTGTCCTTGGGCAAGGCACTTGACACACTTCGCCTCCACTGCTGCTCACACTGCCGTATGGAAGGTGCGAATGTTTGGTGGTGGTGGTGGGAGGGGCCGTAGGCGCACACTGGCAGGCCCAGGATGTAGGAAGTAGCTTGCCGCCACCACAGCGTGCACGTGTGAGCGCACGGATGTGTCTAGAAAAATACTATATAAATCCCATGCATTATTATTATCATTATTATTATTATTATTATTGGGTTACCGTTTCACGCTGAAATTTGTGTTACAAGTCAAGGTTGCGGTTTCAAACCAGGTTTAGCGTTTTAATTGAGGCTTTCAAGAAAGGGTTCGGAATTCCAATTTGGGTTCGGTTTTCAATTTAGGGGTTTTAAAGCAAGGTAAGGTTTCAAATTGGAGTTCGGGTTTCAAGTCTAGGGCGGATTTCATGACGGTATTAAGCCTTCAATTTGGGGTTTCGTGCTATTCCAAGCATTGTTTCCCCCAAAAATAGTTGAGGGTTTCACACCGAGTTTGAGTTATGAGTGGACATGTTTTATTGGAAACGCAATTCCATCCATTATTACTGGGGTGGATAATAAAATATTGCATGACGTTCATGTCCGGAGGCTTTTTAATTCTTGGCTTCAAAGTCTGTGGACAAAACAGATCAACAAAGTCTCACATACGTTTGTTTGGGCAATCAACAATCCTTCCAGACGATCAACATGTGCAAAGCTGGCGGCTCCTGTTAGCTTCGAGCTAACAAACGTCGGACGAGGATGCCGAGGAGCGCCAGGACGAGCGGCGCGGCTGCCGCAAGCGTGGCCACGAACTGTCGGCGGCAAACGTCACAAATGACACAACGCAAAACAGAAGCAACTGTTGTTTCCCTGGATGGATCTTTTCATTTGTATTTTTTTTTTTAACCTTTATTTAACAACTGAGATCAGATTCCCATTTGCAATATGCTGATCTGGCTGCAGATATCAGGTTAAAAAAAAGTGGTTTAAGTTTACATTTCACTTGGTAGACAATTTTTTGCATGCAACACACAAAAAAATAATAATAATGAAACCTGAAAAACGCCTACATTTGGTGGTACCGCTACATTATTGGCACAAACAGAAGGCTCCAAATTATCATTAACTCATTCACTGGCAGCCATTTTGACTGAAGCAACCCCCTTCGCTCCCGGTGGATTTTGACAGATTTTGCAAGGCCCACAGAATATTGTGTTCTATTGCTATAAAAACAAAGAAAGATTCAAGTCTCTTCTTTCATCAGAGAAAAAAAAGAAGTATATTTCTATCTGTTTCCGTTTTGCAGCAATTAGGCCATGGTTGATCTCTTATACTCTGCTGCCACCTGCTGGCCGTTTTTGTAATAACTACCATTGCGTCATGCATTCTCTTCAGTTCAGAGGCTGCGTCAAAGCCTTCTGTAAGCACTAGCATTAAAAAAAAAAACTGTCAAAAACGCATAAATACGTCTTTGGGAACATGGTCATATTTAAAATGGAACCTATTTATACACTTTTGGGAGCAAATGAGTTGCTATATAATTTTGCTCCACGGAGGCCGACAGTGTGACACGAACCTTGATAGTGGTGGAATATTTCTTGTGGAAGGCCAGCAAAGACACGTTGAGGAGCGCCAAGCTGCAAGGAAGGTAGGAGTCGGAATTTCCAGAGTCTCGACACCTTTTGGCGGGAAATATCGTCAGTGGACGCGTCCGCTTTGTCACCACGAATCCTCCCAATGATCATCAAATAACAACGTCGCGCTCCAAACAAACCTTTGGTACAAAGCGGTCGGGAGCGCGTCGGCGTCGTCTGCAAATTGCAGCGGGGAAAAGCCGAGCTGGGCGAGAAACGCCGTCGGTGGCCTGAAGCCGTCTTCCACCAGCAGGCCCAGATTGTACCAACCCTTTGGATGCAAACGTACGTAAGGTTCGAAAAAACAGGCGACGTCCCGGCTGACAGCAAAAAGGTTCCGATTGTCATTCAAGACGTGATGCAAAAAAGTTATGCGAGCGACCTGCGGCTCGTCCCGCAGCGCCGCCCGTTTGTACATGTCGGCGGCGGAAGTCAAGTTCTTGCGGCCGTCCACCAAACCCTCGGACCACAGGTCGCCCATCCTCAGCAACGCTGCAGATGTGCAAAAAGGGACGCGGGAAGCACAAAGGTCAAAGTGGAATTGGACCGGAACATCAAGGAGGATAAGCCAAACCCTAACCCAACCCATACGGACATGCTCGAACCCGCAACTTGAAAACCGAACCCTTGTTGGAGAACCAAAATCTGATTAGATGCCCTCCTTTGAATCACGAACCCTAACCCAAGAAATTCAATCTTAACCCTGACTTGAAACTTTCATTTGACAGCTTGAAACGCTTGACCCAGAATTGCCAAAGCCGGAGATTTTGACTCGACCGTCTTACCGCGGTTGCGCATTTTGATGACGTCAGAGTATCAGTGTAATAAATAAGAGTAAAAAAAAAAAAAAAAAAAATCCCAAGTGTTTCATGAAGCTTCATTTTGCGTCACTATTTCAGTCTCTTTTGTGTTATATAAAAGCTAGACTTGTGCCGTTTACAATGGCCACAATTCATTTAGCTTCTATAAAAGAACCAGTAAGACAATTATTAAAAACTTTTTTTTTTTTTTTTTAAACAACAACAACACTTAATTCTATAAGTGTTACCGTGAAGGGATGCGTTTTATACGGGATATAAATTTTGGGCCGCATCGCCAGCTGAACCCAAACTGGCAAACCCTGTCATGAAACATCAACCTGAAACCCGAAACCCGAAACCCGAAACCCAGGCTTGAAAACCCTAATATGAAAACATAACCGTGTCTTAAAGCTAGAATTTAAAAGCCTAACTCCGTCTTGAAACTAGAGATAGACCGATATGTCTTTTTCAGGGCTGATACCGATGCCGATTATTAGTAGTGGCTGATAACCGATATTTGAAGCCGATATTCATTTTCAGTTTTAAAAAAATTAGGGGGGGGGGATATTGGGGTCAATATTTTTAAAATACAAATGCCAATCTTGACTTTGCTGTAATGTAACGCATTAATGCTTATTAAAAAGTTTTATTTTTTATTTTTTAATCTTAGACTATATATTTTAAATTTGCACTTGCTGTGGTTTACCGTAAGGCTCGGCTTTTGGGTTGCGACTGCAGAGCTCGTAATATCTCGTCTTGCAGTGCAGCGCGACGTCGGCGGGCAGGAAGTTGGCCTGCCGACAAACGCAGTACCAAATATGACCAGCAGTGCATGAGAACAGCGAACAGCGATACAGGACGAGCGTTGCCAACTGGCCTGGTTTTCATCGCACAGATACGCCACGTTGAACTGCGCGCAGGCCACGCCCAGCTCGGCCGCCATCTTGTAATACACCAGCGAGACCAGCCTGCAAAACACAACAAAAAGTATTGGGACAAAACAACCGGCCAGGCGTCCCCATTCTCGGCTACAGATCATTTGAATCAGCTGTGTTGGAGGAGGGAGACAGCTTAAACTGGCTAGACAGCGTCCACAAACTCTGGATTAGACTTAACTTAACTCATTCACTGCCATTGACGGCTGGAGACGTCAAAAAGTCTTCTTTTTTTTATTTCTATTAGTTTAACATTTTTAACAGTATGAAAAGCTATCATTTTTTTTATTCTATTAGAACAGATATAAAATTTGTGATTAATCGTGAGTTAACTAGTGAAGTCATGTGATTAATTACGATCGCCTCATTTTTCATAATCTTTTCTTAAATAAAAAAAAAGATTATTAAAAATTAGGGGCATCAGGCGATTGAAATTTGTAATCGGAATTAATCGCATGACTTCACGAGTTAACTCACGATTAATCACAAATTTTATATCTGTTCTAAATATACAATAAAATATATTTTTCTCAGTTTTCATACTCTTGTGAACAAAAATGGAAAAAAAAAAGTTAAACTAATAGAAATAGTTCAACAGAATTTTTGACGTCTATAGCCGTCAATGGCAGTGAATGAGTTGATTGATCCCGAGTGGTCGGTCACACTTACAGGTCCCTCTTCAAGAAGGCGTCCAGGGCTCGCCGCAACAGACGACCCAGGTAGCCATTTTGCTCCGCCGCCCACTTTGCCCACCTGCGGGCGAGTACGGAGACGCGTTAGGACGCCGTCGTCAGGCCAGGACGACGTTTTGATGAGAATGAAAAAGAAAATGAGCCCACAAGACAGCGTCCGACGGCCGGCGACCGACGCCACCGGCGAGCCCGGTGGACCAGACGTCGGCCACTTCCGCTGCGCCCCTGATGTGCCCTCGCTCGGCCGCCTTCAGGAAGTACTCGTAGGCCGTGAACTGCGGAAAGAACGCGCCATGAATTCAGGCAGAAACTGCAATTTGAGTTGACACTCAAACGAAACGCTGTTGAATTACAAATGAAGTAGTGCTGTCGCTAGCGAAGATTTTTACAATCCATTCATCTATCGACTGCGATTGGCTGGCAACCAGTTGAGGGTGAACCCGCCTACTGCTCCAAGCCGGCTGGGATAGGCTCCAGCCACCCTTGCGAGGAATAAGCGCTCAGGAAAATGGATGGATGGATAATCTATCGATTATTCAATCGATTCATGGAATTCGTCTTAATTTTGCGTTAAAGTGTATTTTGTTACAAAAAAAAGACAAAATCCTCGGGTTACTGTTTATTAAGTTCACTAACTTACTGGTGGATATTTCATACTTTGTATTCGTATTTAGTGATTACAAAAAGGGTCAGCTGATGTCACCGGTTCGGTCAATGTTTGCCAAAATAAAACCAGATTTGATTGATGATCATCAGTTTTCTTTCATGAAGGACTACAGAAATCAGTGAACAATTTTAAATAAAAAAATGTCTCCAAGCGATTATTCGATGATTCAAATAGTTGTCGATTAATTTGATCATCGACTACTTGTGGATTAATCGATGAATTTTCACAGCTCTAAAATGAAGGAAACGTAAAATGTGACAAAGTTGCTCTGCGGAATTCCTCAATTCAGGAATTTTCATCAAATGTGAAATTCTTCAAAAAAAACGGAATTCTGAACATTTTCAAGTCATGTTGAATGTTGACAATGGATGAATTTGAGTTCAGTTTTCTAAACTAATAATGCTGAGCCTTTGAAAGACAGAATGATTGGATTCAATTGAGAAATGCTGAATTTCATTCCTCAATTTGTCTGAATGGTTTCTTTTCTCCTGGAAAATGTGAAATGATGGGAAAGTGGCCAAAAAGTGTGAAAACTTGAGCGGGATATTTAAGTATACGAATAGAAAAATGTTGCCGTTGAGGTGAATTTTGTGTCAAGTATGGGGGTCATTGAAGCCCCCCGCCCACCTGGTCGGCGGGTCTTTGCGGGTAAAGCCCGAGCGAGTAGACGATGCCCAGGTTGAGAGCGGCGTCGGGGCTGTGGAGGGCGTCGGCCCGCTCCCACAGCTCCACCGCCTTCTCGTAGTCCGACTCCAAGCGCTCGTAGTACCAGGCCAGCGCGCTGATGGCGGGGACGAAACCCTGACGGGCCAAATAAGGGCCTTGTCAGAACTGTCTACTTTGGCCACTTGGTGGCGATAATGACGGATTGTACGACACGCTTGCCACAAATATCTACAGTCAAAAAAGTCATTATCACGGAGCCCCTGTGGTGCCAGGGTATGAAAAAAAAAATTTATGCTAATCTGAACCAACCCACAGTTTACTCATCTGTACAGATTGCTAAACAGATTAGCAAAAAAATATAGTCATATTTTTTCATACTCTGGCACCAGAGGGGCTCCGTACATGATCTCATTCACTGCCATAAATTCATAAAAAAAATAATAATAAAAAAAGATGATTAAAAATTAGGGGCGACAGGCAATTAAAATGTTAATCGTAATTAATCGCATTTCTTCACTAGTTAACTCATGATTAATCACAAATTTTATATCTGTTCTAAATTTTCAATAAAAACATTTCTAGGTTTTCATACTCTTGTTAACAAAAGTGGGAAAAAAATTAAACTAATAGAAATAGTTGAAATGAATTTTTGACGTTCATAGCCGTCAATGGCAATGAATGAGTTAAGGATGAAAGTTCACGCGATGGCTCCTGTTTCAAGCCGACATGCAGAATAGAAACCACGCAAAACAAATAAAGGGAAATCTATCATCAAGAAAATCATTGTGATGATCAAACCTTCTTCATTGATTTCTTCAATAAGCGGATGGCTTTGGGAATGTCCTTTTCGACCCCGTGACCCTGCGGAGGCGCAACATAAGTTCACATCAAACTGCAGAAGTGTGTGCCACAATTCAGCAGCTTTTTAGTTACAACAAGTTGCTCACCTTATTTTAGATTTTGTGAAAAGTGATCTTCATACACAAAAATTCAGAAATTTTATTTTTTCTTTCTATTCCCTAAAGACGACTTAATGACAGTCCGGAGTTGTAACAAGAGACTCAAACGTTTCCTTTATCAAATGAAACAGATGATTATTATTTTTGTCTATTTCCCGACTGACTTCATGTCATTTTCATTCATTTCAACGGGGAAAGTTTTTGAAGACACAAATTGCCAATTTGCCGCTGCCATCCAAAACAGTGGAAATGGGCTTGAAATGGACCTGCAAGAGGACGATGGCAAAGTCGTACATGGACACGGGGTCCTCCAGGCCGAGCGCCCCCCTCTCGTAGTGCCTCAGAGCCGCCTCGATGTTGCGCGACACCCCCTGCTGGCCCCAGAACAGCATGCGAGACAACGCTTGCTGCAACAATGAGGGTGGAGGATCGTGAGTCTTGTTCGTTTGTTCGACTTCAGGGAACGGCGGCGGTGCTGCTGCGTACCTCCGCGTCAGGGGCCCCTCGGGAAGCCTGAAACTTCAGCCACTGGAAGATGTGGTGGTCTTCGTTGGTCTGAAGGCTCAGGATGTCGTCGTTGTGCAGGTAGATGTCCTCAACATACGCCTGAACACCACAAATCATTCAAGAAGACACTTTAGGCTTCGTCGTGTCACGTAAAAACACGGCCACAGTTTGGCTTTAGCCCTTGATGCTAGCTCGTGTTGACATTTAACATTTTCAATTTATATTTTTACTGTTTGTGAATCTACTTATAAGTATATAGATGCCATATAACTGTGTAGTTAAGGGAAAATAACACTGTGATAATGTTGTTTTCAAATATATTGGAACTTGTTACTCCCTTCCAGCTCTTGAGATAAGAATGTGTATGGGAGTCAAGTTCTCATGAAGATAAGAATGTGTATGTTTTAAAGGGAGTCAAGTTCTCACGCCATTACTCATTATGTCGTAAAAATTGAAGGTCCAAGATCAAAACCTGTCTACATCATATTTCCGGGCTGGTAGGGGAGCTGGAGTAAACATGTCGGTATATCACATGTCTGCTTATTATAATTACGAACCCTTTGTCCAGCCTGAGAGGGGGAGAGGAAGCTTTTTCATGTATAAAAAGAGTAGCTGTTTGCTATTCGGTACACACTTGCTGGCTAGACATTGCTTAACATGTAAGCTTCCACTTGTGTCTTAAGAGCTCTTAATAAATCTTTGCAAGGAAAACTTCTTCATGAGATCTCAATGCAATTATTTTGAACACGCAAAGATTACACTTAATAAAGTAATCAAATAATACCTTCACTAGCTAGCTAACAAGCTACATAGCAGGTCAACGAGCACCATGGGAGCTAGCTAGCTAGCACCTGAAAGTAAAAAGTTAACAACCCTGCCACATTTGGCTTTCACCCCTGATGCTAGCTAGCTAACTAGCTCCCTAGCAAGCAAAGGAGGACCATGGGAGCTAGCTAGGGAGCTAGCAAGCTAGCACCTGAGGCTAAAGCCAAACTGTGGCAGGGTTTTTACTTTATGCACTTGGATTTGCCACCTCTGGTCATGCCACAAAAATAGTGGGAAAGTCATTTCTTATTCTGTGGTGTATTTTATAAAATTTTTCCCCAAAAAATAATGACTGAACTTATCGACTCCCATTTAACATGAATTTGAATGTGATTGGTTAATTCTGAACATAGCCACAACCGTGTTATGAGGGTGTGCACACTTGTGCAACCACATTATTGCAGTTGTTTATTTTTTACTTTACCTCGCAAAAGATTATTAAAAGGTCCAGTTGAGTTGTAGAAGTTATGTCATATTAATTGTCGGAGGGGGGGGGGGTGAAATATACAATTATTCATGTTGGTCTCTTTTTTTTTACATCACAAAAACCTGGCAGATGCCGTTTTTGTTTTTGTTTTTTTCCTAATTTGCGGGGGGCAAAAAAAAAACAAGTGTGAAGGGACAGGGACATTTGCCAGGTATTTTTTCCCACCCCATTATGAATTGTCTTTCCCATATGCAAATAATGGACGTATGACCGCTGATGGACAAACGGATTGAAAAATCCAACAAAATCAAGCAGCTCCCTGAAGCGAAGGCATCACCTGCTCCGGCGAGGGATTCTGCCGGTCCACAATGGTCTGTCTGGCCATGTTAGCGTAGTACGCATAGGCCAGGTCCTGGTCTACGTGGCCCCCGTGTTGGCCCCGGTGGTGCAGGTGGCCCAGTTGCAGCAGAGCCAAGCGATGGTCCTTCTGGGCCGCTAACAGGGCCAGCATCCACGCCTGGCAACGATAGGACAACTTGCGCCATGACAGACTTGCGGCATGCAAAAACATATAAATACGTTCTATTTCAAATATTATCAGTGTCCCAAAGACATATTTATACTTTTTTTTTATGGTAGAGCATACAGAAGGCTTTGATGCAGCCTCTCAACTGAAGAGAACGCGTGAAGCAATGGTAGTTATTACAAAAATGGCCAGCAGGTGGCAGCAAGGTATAAGAGATCAACCAGGGCCATGTTGCAAAAAGCTCTTTTTGCCAGTGTTTTCAACAGGAATGTGAATAATGATGAAACTTCGCTCTATGGTAATGCTAATTGCTGCAAAACGTAAACAGATAGAAATATTTTTTTTAAATCCTGATGAAAGAAGCGACTCTAATCTTTCTTTTTAGGAGGTTCCATGTTTTTATAGCAATAGAACACAATTTTCTGTGGGCCTTGCAAAATCAGTCAAAATCCAGTAAAACAGCCGGGAGCGAAGGGGGTTGCTTCAGTGAAAAAGTGTTAATTAAAAGAAATGAATATATATTATATACCATCATTTTCAAAATCGGCGATACTGGTCCTGTATTTACTTGGTATCGGATCGATACCATAATTTGCAGTATGGCAGACCACTAATGATGGTTTTAATGATGGTCATTATCGTTGTTTGGCTGTTGTAGACGGCCTACACCGCCCCCTATAGTCTGGACCCAGCTTTTTTGGAGTTGCTGGTGCTGACTGATGAGAACGCACCTTATTGGGCTCCTTGTCCACCCCCATGTCCAAGCTGTAGAGGACGGAGGACATGTGCAGAGCTGCCGTGTTATTCAAGCAGGCGGCTTTTAGCAGCCCGGGTAAGATTTGGGCCAAGACTCGCACGCTGCTCGCGGCGTTCAGTTTGCGAAGGGACAGCGAATACAGCGCTCGGCCCAGCGCTTCGGGCCCGACGTCTCTTCCGCCTGCCAAAGATGACAAATCCACATTCAAAACGCAAAAACGCCTTTGCAAACATGTAGTTTTTTTTAGAGCGTCCGTAAATGACGTGCAGTTGTGCAGTGATACGGAAGTTGCCAAAAGTTTTCTGTTTAGAGACCGATTACTCGTAGTCAAGGAGACCAATAACCGATACTTTAAGCAACAACAAAAAATATTAGCGGTAGAATTTGCAGTCAAAGAGAAAATATAAATAATTCATAATAAAGCCTTTTCTTTTCATTTTAAACACATAAATATTTTTTTTTAATTAAAAAAAAAATTGCAGGGAGCTTCCAGGGTCATCAGCATGTGTTAAGTTCAATTGAAAACGAAGTACTTGTAAGTAAATACGTCCCTAAAGTTTTCTACTGTAAATAAAATTGTCCAAAATTTCAACATCATTTCTTAATTAAAAATTTTTTTTTTCAAAAAATAAAAAGTGAAGAGTTCTCAGCGTCAGCATCATTTTTTTTATCAAGTGGAAATTTAAATAAATCCATGAATGAAAAGTTCCCTTTTATGTCACTGAGCGACAAATGCATGCGAATGTAGCTCATTTGGGATTTTCGTCAGGGTTCGAATAAGGTTTCAAGACGGTGGTCTGAATATGTTTGTGAAAAAAAAACAAAAAAACTGTGAACATCTCATAAATCCTGATGAAAACCCACAAATGTTTGCAAGCATTCACCGCTCGGTGCGATACCAGCTTTATCGGCCTTCAGATGCCGATATTTGTCAAGATGCCAAAAATCTGCACAGACAATCGGTTTCTAAAAGGTGTCTGCCGCTCTTACCGCGTTTGAAAGCCAAATACTCTGCAATTTTGGCAACGTATGGCGGAAGCGTCCCCTCCCACAACTCGCACGTGTTGGTTGCATCCTTCTGCTGCTTCCCACTGAGGAAAACCTCCAAACGGTTGCCTGGAAATACAAAAGAGAAGTCACAAAAGGTGCCCGGAAATGATGTCGGCGCCACCTAGTGGCATAAGACGTTTACTACTTGATTCTGTGCTGCGCTGAGCCAGGCGGGAGTAGAAGTTGATGCTTTGGTTTACATGGAGGGAAAATTCTCGGCAGGTGTGCATCCATCTAGTTAGGTCCACATCTCTTATGACGTTGGGAAGAACGACTTCTGACTGGGATGGGAGGAACCATCGTAAGAATAAAAAAATAAAAATAAACTTCAATGATAAATAGCGCTAACTAATGAATTAATCACACACAAAAAAATCGAATTAATTGTGTATTAACAAAGATTAATGACATTATTAATTGTGAGCGCAGTTAATCCTTTATGTATTAAATGCATCAAAGTAAAGCATTTAATAAATGTTTATGTATGACATTCAGAGGTGGCAAATCCACGTGCAGAAAGTAAAAACCCTACCACAGTTTGGCTTTAGCCCCAAAATGCTAGCTAGCTAGCTCCCTAGCTGGCTCCCATGGTGCTCGTTTACTGACTAGGGAGCTAGCTAGATGGCAAGATAGCATCAGGGGCTAAAGCCAAATTGTGGCAGAGTTTTTTTTTTTCAGGTGCTTGCTAGCTAGCTCCCTAGCTAGCTCCCATGGTGCTCGTTTACCGGCTAGGGAGCTAGCTAGCTAGCTAGCTAGCATCAGGGGCTAAGGCCAAACTTTTTTGATGACATTCAGAACAACGTGTTCATGTCAAAACATTGGGGTCATTTTTTTTCCCATTTTAAATTATGCAAGTAATTAACTGATTGTAAAAAGAGGAGGATGAGCATAACATTAACATTAAATGTCAATAGAATTAACAACAGGTGCTTGTCAAATTTGGCGGGCAAAAAATGTGATTTAAAAAAAAAAAAGGCTTTTTAATCAAGAGATTAATTGTGATTCATCAAAATTCTAAAATGTGTTTAATCTGATTAAAAAAAAATATTGTTTGACAGCTCTAACAAAAAGTTGCAAGGTTGGGTTTTGTGGCTTACCGGGTTCTGAGGCGGCACTCGGTTCCGGTAGTAAACCGACGGGCCAAAGAAGCCTTCGGCGCCCGGCACGTACCTCCCGCCAGCCATCACAAAGTAGCCGTCGGTGTCGTCCAGCCGGATGTCATGGCTCAACCTGCAAATAGAAAACAACAACGCATTTTTAGGAACAGATGAACCAAAATGGCGGACTTTGCATGTGTTTCTGGGTGTGACTTATTTTGTGGATTATTAACTCAGGCCAGACGTGGCCAGCCCACTTCATGTTGCTCCAGTTGAACTGGTTTCTTGGCCTTAATTATTGAAGTTTGGATTTTTAAGGCAAGGCACCAAACATGGCCTTTTTGTGGGTGTAATTGTGACTATCAAATGTCATGCTAAGCAAAACTGGTTACAGGACCTCATTTTTGAAATGTTCTTTTTTTCTTCTTTTTTTTTAAGTGAAGACTTTCAGACTCACTCGATTGCCCGCATCCCTTCTACACAAACTCACCTGTTCTCTGTCTGCATGACGGTTCTCGTCTCCTTTCCCAAGCAAACTACGGCGATCGTCACCTGGACGACACGTCCGTCAACTTTTTTGTCATCGTCTCCGCGGTGATTGAAGGCGCCGCCGGGTCACACGACTCACCTCTCTGCCTTTCAACGTCACCGTCAGCTGACACCACTTGCTCAAAGGCACCTCGTGCGGGAAGAGGATGGCGGTGGATTCCCCCGGCCCGCCGTGCACTTGGACATGCAGCAGGCCTGAACAGAAAATCCGGGATGGATTCATGGAGGAGTTTACCCACTTAGACTAGAATCTTTAGAGGAGCAAAACTGCCAAAATTAAAAAATAAATAAATAGATGAATAAAAGTGAAAATAAAAAGGGATATAAAAAATATCATTCAATAATTAAATATCAAAAATAAATATAAAAGGAAATAAAAACAACAAACACCACAGTAAAAAAAAAAGATATTCAAAAAATAAATAAATAAATAATTATATATATAAAATTAAATATCGAAAAATATCACACCTGATTGAGTGAGGAGTATAGTCGGCGAAGCGTAGTTGTTGTGGGAGTCAATGTGGTGAAGCAGCCCGCACGCGCTAACCCGACAGTGTCGGGTCAGCAATATCCAAATGGAGAACATGCACCTGTCCAGCAGAGGGCACCGGTTAGTCTGAGTAGCATTTCTTCTTTCTCTTTTTAAATGTCAATCAAAAATCCCCCGAAACTAACATTGACTGATGGGAACTCGGAGTTTGAACAGAATTTGTTCCTGCGAAGTGTGCAAAGTCCGAATTGTTCAAGTTCCGAAACATTTTTGGGTTGATGTCCGAATTGTACGAGTTCCGAGACGTTCAAACTCCGACGTTCCGCCGTATTTCGTTTGTCCAGTTCAAGATTAAAATCAATCTCAGCTCATTTCGTTTTTTTCTATCTGAGCCTAAAACTGAATTATGGAGCAAAAATAGTTTTCGTTGATTCAAACAATAATGACAAATAATGAATGACTTTCTGATTTTTGATTGAACAACTGCTTGTCGTTGTTGAACTGCTGCAGAGATCCTCGCACGCACCAGGGGAACGTTTGGGACTGAAGTCGCAGGTATTCCAGAACATCGCTGGCGTGGGGCCCAAGATTCTTGACGATGCCGAAATTTTCTCCCGTAGAAGCAAAGATGGAGGACAGCAAAGGCGCTGTTTCTGAACAGACAGAGCGGATGAACGAGGCTGAATGTTTGCCGGTTGGAATACTGTAAATTCTATTACTGGCCAAGATTAAGGTCGATGATATTCAATACAAAATTGAAAAAAAAAACTGAACTGGACTTTGGTTTCTCTCTTTCTGAAAAGTCATCACGTTTTAGGGCAAAAAAAAAAATTAATAATTTTGGGATACTTTTATTTTTGTTCAAGGTCAAAACAGATCTAATTAAACTTGGTTTTCCACACAAAGCCATTCATACATCATTAATAGATTTGTGTTTGACTAAAAAAGGCCCAGATTCCGCATGAAAGTACATTTGTGAGTGAATTGAGGCTAGACCATCATTATATATATATATCCATAAATGTGCCTTGGCTCAATAAAGAGCGACGTTAACAAATATGGCGCCAAGGCTTGAATCGCCGATGTAAAGAATTGAAAAGTTTTGTGATGATAATTCATGATCATTAACAGGCATGGGACTTGCTCCTTTTAGTCTGTGTGGGCCTGGACCCCTAGAGGGCAATATAATTATAATAATAATAATAATATACATGTATTCTATATGTAGATTTGTTAAAGAAACACACAGAATCGTAGCAACTAATCTACAATGACATTGATCAAACATCAGTTTCTTTAAAGTTTTACCGCAGCACCGACACGAGTTCCGTTAGCCCATTTATGGCTTTATGAATTGTATTTTAGCAATAAGTTAGGGGACTTTTGGCAGACTAAGTTTATGAACACACAATATGTAGTTCGCTCTCTCTCTTTTTTTTTTTTTTTTCGTGGTAACACAGCTTACCTTGCTCCACCGGGCATTTTTCCCGCGCGCGGTCTTGCGTCAATGCCAGCATTGTCGCGCTCCAAACGAAGGTGACGTCATGCTGCTTGGCGGGTCGACCAAACTCGGACCGCGGCTGTAAAGTTGCGACGTGTTGCGCTGCGACCGTCCACTCGCCATCGCCCGCGTTCCTGTTCCTGTACCTGACGGTCGCTCCCAGGATGCAGCTCAGCACCCATCGGGACTCGGGAACGATCGCGTCCGGTCTGTAGACCAACCAATCGGGCAGGCTCACCTGCACGGTCCTTTTTCGGGGTTTTCCCGGGATGCAACGCCATCGCCTTAGCAGCGATGTGGAACTCTCGCCGATGTCGAAAGTCACCGTGAAGTCCAGTTGGACGGCGGCTGGTCCGTCACAAGAATAGAAAACCTCCAACGGATGACGTAGAACAGGCTCCTGGGGGGGATTCAGGAGTCGCACTGAGTCCAATGCTAAGACCACCTATGAAAAATGACACGTTTGAGTTTCCAGTTTTTTCTAGACTACAAAAAAAAGAAAGAAAGCAGCTCGTACCTGCACGCTGAGCCACAGCTCGCAGATGGAGGTGTACTGCAAATCCATGTTGCCATTCAAGATGGTCGAGCTGCACTGGATGAAAAAAAGAAAGAAAAGAAAAGTCCAGCACAAAGCCTTCACACCCGGACCTAATCCGGCTCCACCTGATTGCCAAAGTCAATATTGAATAGCTCACTGTTCCTTGCAGCCAACGACTGAGTATTCAGTCAGGGAGGGTCACCCTCATATGACGTCCAGACTTTATATTCGCACGTGTCATGTTCGTTTTTGATGCTTGTTCTGCAATACAAGTGCAGCTCAGACTACCAGAGACTCGTTATGTTTGACATAGTTGGCCAATAAAGGCGATTTTGAAATGTAACTTCAATGGTACCTTTAGTGTACCCGGTGGTGGAAAAGCAAAGTATAAATATGTTACTGTACTATAAGCTGCTGTTGTACTTTTACTTAAATACTGAATGAGTACTTGTGCCACCTATGAAGTCGTGGCCTCCAGGGGGCGCTCTAGACTAGCTAATAGCACCACCACCATCGATTTATGAATGCTGGCTCACTGGAGTGCCAAACCATTTTTTTCCTTTTCCTTTCTCACCTAACCTCGCCTCCAATTGCTCTAAACGAGAGACCACATTAACAAACGTATGCGACTCTGAAGTTTTTCTCCAAAGCTAAAGATCATTACAGTCTTGCTGCCATTCTCATGAGCCCATTTTTGACAACGATGGAACAAGGTCATTAGAAACAGCACGATTCATTAACAATAAATGAATAAATGTGTGTATATATATATATATATATATATATATATATATATAAATGTATATATATAAATATATATATATATATATATATATATATATATATATATATATATATATATATATATATATATATATATATATATATATAAATATAAATATATAAAAAAAAATATATAAATATATATATAAATATTTTTAATTTTTTTTCAGCCGAAATAAAATTGGAGCCGAAGAAATATTGCCGAAATAGGATGCTGTGGTAACACAAGCAAAAAAGCCTGCTGCAAGCAAGCGTATGTATGATTTAAACACTGGGGTGAGCGTTCCGCCTCAATATACACAAATATACATACATACAACAAACGGTCCCCGATTGCTCATTTAAAATATTTTATTGCTCTCATGCAAGAATGCCATAAAAGACCATCACAGAAGATGCAAAAAAGTTTTCTTTGTACAAATATACGGTTTGGATTTCATAAATAGAAGCTGAAAAGTTGAAAGGTAAGAAGTTACAACAGGGCTGCAGGGGCGTCGAAGCACTTTGACATGCATCAACAAAAACATTCAGGATTTCATGTACAGTACAGCTGTAGTGCAAAAGACGGACTGATTTTGCAAAAAAACAAAAAAAACAACAACAACTGAAAAGTAGCCGTTTGTAAAAATCTTCAAAACCATCTTGAGAGTTTGGCTGACTGTCTTATTTATGTTGTTCTTTTTGGTGGATGAGAAGCTGAAAGTACAGATGCATAGTCCTGTGAGGCCTCGTGGCAAATGTAAACATACAAGACAAAGATTTGTTGCTGGTGGATCACCCGTCGACGTAACAAAATGGGGTCCAGCCAACAGGGATTTGGCACTTTCATGTGGAATCCTTGGTCTTGGATTGGTACCAAATTGTAGATTTTTTTTTTTTGTAGCCCTTTACCAGCATCCAATAAACAACCATGGCCTACACGCTACCCCAAAAAAAAAGAAGAAGAAGAAGAAGAAGAGAGACATTAAAGCTGGAACCCACACTGAACGGGCCCTTGCTCCCCCTTTTACATTATGAATCTTCAAAATGATTGCTCCACCCACATTAGATGGCGTCGAGAAAAAAAAACAAAAAACTGAAATTTAGCATCGTTGTCGAACATCTTTTCCTAGGAGGAATTTTTCAAACATTCCTAGGATGCTGCAAAAAAGTCATCCATTGGTCATGAGAGTCCAAAATAAAGTGATTCCAAGCAGGCTTTCAGTTGGATGTGTACACTAATGACATCCAGTTTAAAAAAAATTTAAAAAAAAAAAGGAGAGAAAAGGTCTTCTGTGTGAAAGAATCGAACATTATGACCATTTTTTTGGTAACATTTTTTTCTCCTGATGACACAAGACGTCCATTCAAATAAATAACCAAAACGAGAGCTCTGCACACAAAATAAAGAGACGCCGTTTCAACACCGCAAGACCGTTTAGTCTGTTTGACAGGGCGGGAAAAAAAGAAAAAAAAAGAAAGTCAAACTCAAAAACGTGACCAAAAGAGCCCTTTTGAGTCGTCGATGCGTTGCTGTTTTGTCAGCATTCAAACAAAAGACATGCACAGAAAAAAAAAACGCTTGTTTCCCTTCGAGACTGGCATCGTATAAATAATTCTTCACATTTGCCCCCCCCCCCCCCCCCGAACCCGCGCGCACACACACACATGCACGCACTGCTCACGGAAAGTTAGAAATATGATGCTTTTGGATGAAATTTCAAGATGAAGCTGCAAATTGGCAATCAAGTAAGACTCATGTTGGAATTCCAGCCAAAAGCCGCAGACGGCTAACTTGGTGTAAGCACTGCGAGCAGCCCGCTTGCTCCCGACGACGCTCCACAACGTTGGAAAGCTCACAAAAATGTGGAAAAGTCAACCTCATTTCTTCTGCTTCTTGAAGATCTTGAAGGTGTGCTTCTTGCGTCCGGCCGCGGAATCCGTGTCCTCGCCCGTGGAGCCGCTGTCCTCCTCCAGCGGGCTCTTCTTGACCGACAGCTGCGGGATGCGAGTGCCGCCCTTGGCGCCCGTGGCGCCGGTGGCCCAGGTGGGCGAGGGGGTCTCCGGCTCGGGGGAGCTGAGGGAGCGGGTGGACTCGGCGGGGCTGTGGGCCTCGGAGGCCGCCGCCTCCTGGCTGTCGGGCAGGTGCTCGCCGCCCTCGTGGATCCGGCCGCCGCCGTTGGGCAGCAGCGACGGGGGCTTCATCAGGAGGCCTTTGGAGCCCAACGCCGACAGACGGTCGCCCACTTGCGACAGGGACAGCGACGAGTCCGAGTCCGAGCGATTCAGGTCCCTGCGTGAGAAAGCCAAGATGAGACCTCAACCGGGTAAAAACCTCAAACGTCATCAACGCACTGCAACGCCACACGGGTTCGTTTTTAGGTTGAGGTTGGACAAAGAGGGATGTTAAGTGAAACGTATGCAAAATGAAAGCAAATGAAGCAAGACTTTAGTCACTCTTTAAGTACAGTGGAACCTCCCGAAAAGGTTTATGGAATGATCTGACAGTATTTGGCCAATCTTCGAAAAGTAGCATCACCGGAAGTTTTTTTTGTTGGTTTGCATGAATTATTATAATCATATTTTTTATTGATTTATTGTAAATATTATGGTACAATAAAAATTGTTATTCATAAACATATGAGTAAAATGTAACAAAAACAGACACTACCCAAGTAATTATAATTCAATTAATTATAAATAGGGGTGTCAAAATTTGCTCATTAACGCCGACCCTTACATGGAAAACCTGTACTGGGGGAATTACAGTCAAAATTTTGCAGTAATAAATTGAATAATAATGCATATATTTGTGGGGACTGGGGTCAAGTTTTTATTTTACAATTTTAAAAAGGTGCAGAATTACTTCATGTTAAACATTAGGTAGCTCTTAATATAAAAAGAAAATTTTATTATTTTATTAGAATTTTAGTTTGAAGTTCAAAAGGCTTCATGTGGGACACGGGAGGCTCCATTGCATGGGTTAGCAACGACCGTGAGTGCAGGTGGTTAGCGTCCACACCCGCATGCCACACGGCGAGAGATACCCGAAACTGTCGCTACGCGGCGAGCGCGCCTTGGAGACGTCGGAGAAGGTGAAGTCGGGAATCGGGTCCATGGGCTGGAAGGAAGGGTGATAAACGTGGGAGGGATGGGGAGCGAGAAAGGAGGAGGAGGAATGCGGCTTGGCGCCCGAGCTACAGATGATCGCGGGGTGGGACACGGCAGAAGACAGCGGGGGCAGACACAGACTCTCCAGGTGGCCGAAAGACTGGCTGCGGGACTCCCGGAAGGCGGACCGAGGCCGGGGACCCGGGTGCGAGGCTCCCTCCCCTTGCTGACCCTCCGGCGGCGAACCCTCTACCAACCTCTGCGAGCTAAAAGCCAGGTGGGGGTCAATGTGGCGCTGGCGCAGGGACATCATGCTGGGAGCTGTGGGCACAAAGCGACAACGACGTTACTCATCACGAGGAAAATGGAACACGCTGGGCCACAATCAGTGGAAAGAGACCAAAAAACGGCTTTTTAGAGACCAAAACTCAAATTGACTCCATATTTGCTACTTGGGATTTTATGGCCATGGCTGGAAAAAAAAAAGAGGGAAAAAAAAAGTCCTCCATAAAATCCCAACATTTGTGGTGTCTTTCCTCTTTACATGTGGAGGAAAGTGAATCAAGGAATCGGGTGCTGCAACAGTGAACCCCCCCAAGTGTGATTCATTCCAAATCGGATTTGAATTGCACCCCTCCAATCCAAAATAAAGATTTCAACAGTTCAACATAGTCGCTTGGCACCAAGCTGCCAATAGATGGTGCCAAAGCACGACTTCTAATTAGACACGGCTTTGGCCCGAGAAGGAAACCAGCAAGGTGAGGCCGGGTTCCCATAAAGTGCCTGCAAATACTCATGTGCAAACATGAGGGGGTTCACTGAATTTCAATACGTAACATCTACGTAATCGATAGCAACACAATAATTCGAGCCCGTCTAAGATGCAATTTTCCGCCTTTTGGATGCTCAGATGAGAAATGCAAAAAATTGTTGCCTTCGGAGGTACGAATAGCACAGGAAGATTCAGATTTTTCAGTATGGAATATAGGCATACATACACATATTGTTCTGCCAATATTTAAAGAGTCCAATAAACAATTACTGGACTGATCAGTTTATAGTGAATAAAATAATTCTTTTTTTTTGAGTCCTCTGCTTATAACATCAAAAACATAAATTACAGGCACAAAATTTGACTGTTTTACAACAGAGGATTTTTTTTCTCTAGGCGTGGGGGGGGTTTGAAGGTCATTTATCTGTGTCTAATGTTACTTATTAAGTGTTAATAAATTAATAAATTCATAAGCAAAATTTCAATATTGGCCGGCCCGATTTATTTACACATACAGTAAATTTGTCCATCATGTTAAAGCTGGTCCAAAGCTTCATTGAAGGTGGTAAATAGCTGAACACATTTCCTTCCGTGTCTGTATATCGTTTACACAGAAAACTGACATGAGAAAAAGGCGGTAAAATGGCTGCTTAAACAGGCGGCATAAAGGAAGTTATGAGAAGCAAGGAGGGTGCGCTCGGTGGTGACGAGGTTAAAAGCAGGGTGACGAGGGTGTCTACTGATAAGATGGGAAAAAGGCAGCGATTTGGTGGGCTGGAGGTGGATTTGATTGAGGGGGGGGGGGGTCGTCGGGGTCAATCAAGAAATAGCCAACCAAGATTTTTCCACATGGGCTGACAATCGGAGCCGCCGGACCACAGGTCGCTGGCTCGCCGCTCCAAAAGACGAGCGCCGTCTGCAAGTCGGCGAAACGAGACGGCGGTGGCGAGCGGGAAGAGGGTGGCGGTGATGCGGGTGCGAAGAGACGGAAAGGAGTGAGATAGGAAGTGCCATTAATGCTAATGAGAAGACTTACTATTGAAGCCAAGTCAATTCCTCTGTGAGACCACTACAAACAAGAGCTTGAAGCACAACTAAAATAACGGTGTTAAAATGTTTTGGGGTTTTTTTGGGTATGGAAAATGGATAATGCTGCCGGCAACAATTCACAGCGCTTCCGTTTCCCGGCATTTTGTGACCTTACAGCCTGCAAGCGAAGGAAGAGACGCCAACCCCACACAGAAAGTACAATCCAAGAAAAATGAACACCAGTTCAAGACAAAAAACATTCTTATTGAGATGGCGATAAACATTTTTTTTTTATCAGAAAAAAAAAGTACCCTCAGTCATCATAATGAACTGAAGCAAAGCTGACATCGATTTTCAGGGGAGATTTCGGGTAATGGAACAATGACAGTTATATGAATTGACATGTATTACATTTCACAGATATCAAATGCCAACCTCCACCACCCAAGGTCCGAACCCTCACGAGTTCTGATGTCTGGCTTTGGTCAGCAGGGTCTTGGCGTGCTTAAGGGATCGTTTGCTACTCCCCGCCGACGAGCCCCCGGACGAGCCCAGCGACTCGGACGAACTCTTACATTGCAACACGGCGGGCATGATGTCCTCGTCCAGGTCGTCCAGGTCGTCGGACACCATGAAGTGCTGCGGCGTGGCGCGGCCCCCCATGAAGCTGGGGTCCAGGTTGAGGGACGACGCCAGCGACGGCAGACCCGGGTTGTTGACCACGGTGAAGCCGGTGAGCAGCTCGATCTGCTGCCAGCGGTGGAGACGCTCGCGCAGGGCGGCCGTCACCTCGCCCAGCGCTTGTCTGCGGAGACAATAACGAGTCCGCTTGTTGAGGCGCAGTGTCAATTAGACTGTTTTTTTTTTTTGAAGCATCCACGTAAATAATAACTTGGGACAAGATAGGCCGTCCCAAATAACTGGTTATCGGTGCCGATATTGGGCATTTTGGGCCTTTTTAAAAAAATCTGACGGCCAATAAAAGGTGAATAAAAAAACATTTTAATCGCAGGGTACTCTTTATTTCAATTTTCAGTTAACTTTATAAGAGATGATGCTGACCGTGGGAACCTTTTGTTTTCATTCAACATGAAAACAAAGTACAGTAATGTGAAAGTTTAAGATTTTCGGTATTTTTAAATTTTGGGGAAAAAAGATTCACTGTAGAAAACTATAGCGAGCTATGGTATTTACTTGTTTAACATTCCGTTTAACTTTTTCAGGCGAATTGATTACATTGGGAGCTCACTGAAGATTTTGTCAGAAATGTAAAAGGATTGCCTATTTTCTTAAAAAAAAAAAACCTTCTACATTTTGAAAAGTCTGACAAATTGTTCGATTAGCATGCTTTAAGACATTATAAAGTCTAGATTGGCATGTGGCTACAACTTAACAGTGTATCATAAAGTGCGGAACCACACTGCCCCTAAGTGGCCAAATTGTGTACAACATGAACAGTGCTCCCAATGAAGGCACACACAAAGAAGGGCAAGACAGTATAAAATCATTTAAATAAAATCTATTTTGGGACATTCAAAATGGATTCTGAATTGTAGTAAATGAGAATCGATTTTTTGGCACACCCCTGACTTACTTTGCTGCCAATATTTTGTGGTCCACGTCATCCAGCGACGAGCTGTGCGCCACATGGAAAGTCCCAAAGAGAGTATTCCTCTTTTTCTTGATCTTCTCTGCCTGTAGGAAACAACAACAACAACAAAGCAAAAGTGTGTCTTGTCGTGTCACGTTACAAGAAAATGCAAAGAATCCGTTTGAAAATGCAATCCAGTGTGTTACCCCCTCTTTGGCCACAAGGAGTTGCCGCTCGGCGTTCTGCTTCTTGACGTTGTAGTACTGGACTTCCACCTCGTGGGTGAGCTGCAACCACTTCTGAAGCGACTCGGGAGGGGACCAGTAACTCCGCGACTCCAGCTCCTTCTCGGCTTTCTTCAGAGCCATGCGCACCTGTGGACGTGAAACACCCTTTTTCGTCGATTCTTTGCTTGTTTCTAGAAAATATATGGTGCCCTGGCTTACAAGTAATTTGTTCTCTGACTAAGCTTGCAACCCTTGAGTCTGTAATCGTCTTGTGGCATTTCCACATTTTGGCATTATTTGTAAGTTTTTGGGACGAGTGCGCTCGGTGCTTTACTGCCAAATTCCTGTTGGGCAAAGCCAAGCGTGGGTTTATTTATACGACTGTATAGCCACTGTGACTTTGATGTACCCAAACCTATGCTGGAGTGTGATATTACCACACACATTTTCCATGCTGTACTGAGCTTTTAATACCTGCTCAAGTTCCTCTTCGGCGTACTTCTGTCGGCTGAGTTCGTTCTCGGTGCCCTCGCGCAGCTCCCTGAGCCGCTGGGCTTCCTGCTTGGCCGTGCTGATCTCGTCCCTCAGCTTCTGCTCCAGGTTGACCTTCTCCACCTCCACGGAGCGGTGCTCCTCCTGGGCGATCTGCAGCCTGCGGGCAGAGCAAGCCTGTTAATGAGCAGTGAGGACAAACGGGTGTATGATGTGCTCACATTTTACTTTCTTTTCAGATACCTCACACATTTTTTAGTCATTTGATTACAAAAGTGGGGCTTGACGAGCTATTTGGAAAATATTTACCCTTATCTAAATGTGT
The DNA here is from genome assembly GCF_051991255.1 of Vanacampus margaritifer. Lineage (NCBI taxonomy): Eukaryota > Metazoa > Chordata > Actinopteri > Syngnathiformes > Syngnathidae > Vanacampus > Vanacampus margaritifer. The sequence goes on along the minus strand of NC_135436.1, from coordinate 29,932,515 downwards.
CACATTCACAAGTTGAAGGAATTTATTAAAAATAATCCATTTAGTCATTAACATTATAATAATGGTTCAAACTAGGGGTGTCAAAATTAGTGCATTCATTTTGAGTTAATATGAAGTTCCTTTAACGCCTCAAATTTTTTTGCTTAATACTTGGAATGCCTGTACTGGGGGTCAAAATTTTGCAGTAATCAATTTAATAAGAATGATTTTATTTGTGGAGACGGGTCAATTTGTATTTTACAATTTTTAAAATGGGCAGAATTTCACAAGTTACTTACAAGAAAAATGCACTGAGCTGTCACCAATGTCTTACAAATGCAATTATGCCATCTAGTGGCAGAAAACTGACCTCAGCACAAATGAATATCGCACTTGTTTTTTACAGTACGTCTTTAATTTTAACTCAATTTTATGAATTATGATCAAATTACTGTATCAATGACTAAAAGATGCAGCCATATTTCAATTCGTTTAACATTTTGCCCACTTTTATGTTAACAAAAGTATGGAAAAAAATATATTTTACAAGTTATAAAATTTGCGATTAATCGTGAGTTAACTATTGAATTCATACGATTAATTACAATTAAAAACTGTAATCACCTGACACCCCTAGTTAAAATATATTTTTAAATGACATAATTCCTCACAATATAACCAATACAATAAGCAATGCAAGCAACAACCACCAAAATGAACATTGTTACGTGGGACTGTTTCAGGACGTCTTTGTGTCCATGCAGGAGTTCCTAATGTTGTGGCCGGTGGGTGTACGTGTGCATGGCTTACATCAGCCATGAATCAGCAGAAACCATCACTGACGATGACTGGCACTCAGACGGCACACAAGTCCACTAGCCGCTTGGCCGCTCACAATAAAATGGCATCAGAGGCCTGGAACAGCTGTCGGCGTGCAATTATAGAATAGTACAGTGTGTTGCTCAATGCTTATGTACTAGCGCGACGTGTGTGTGTGCGCGCGCTCGTATGGAGCACTTCTATTCTATATTTAGACGTGAGCGTGACTTTAGAAAAGAGGAGGGCTTTAATCGCCCACGACTTAATTACTGAGTGCTTAATCACGCACAGACCTCGATTTCCCAGCTCATCATGATAGCGCGCAATGTGTTTGGGAATTGACTTGAACGGTGGCCGTCACTGAGGAGCAGCACTTCCACGAGGAAGCGTGGAATGGGAATGAAAAGCAATCCAGACGGAAGAATGAGATTGGGCAGAGAGAACTTGATAAGCCCTACTTTCTTGATGCTCACTGTTGTGTTTACGACTCCTTCAACACCGTCCTTGTCACCAGTCCTTGACCCCCCCCCCCCCCACCTGCACCGCTACTCGAGGTCCCCCCCCTCCCAATGAGGCAGAATTAGCACCAGAGCCCCCACACGTTAAGCGATCATGCTTAACACCTCGTCTCTGAATCCTAAAAGGCTCCCAGGAAATCCAGCCTCCTCCCATCGTCCCTCCCTACAGGGACGCGGCGGGTATCAAGTGGCCCTGGTCCGGGCCCGGCTTGAGGGTATGGAAAGAGAGCAGCTGGCAGGAGGGATCAGGAAGAAGCGGCGGACATTACTGCAGCTAAACTGCATCAGCTCGAGGAACTGTAAAACGCCCTTGGTTGGATTGTGGCTTTAGCGTAGAAGTCAAATCAAGTTTGGCGGACAGTCCATTAAAAAATAATCTTAATAATAAGCCGGTGTCAATTTTGAGTTAATTTAAAGTTCCTTTAACGCCATTATTTTTTTTTTTTACCGCGTTATTAATGGCCACTTACTTAGAAAGCTTGTACTGGGGGAATTCCAGTTGCAACGCAGCACACACGACCACGTCAAAATTTAGCGGTAATAAATTGAAGAATAATGCATTGATTTGAAATGACTTCATGTTAAAGATTAGATTAGTTCTTAATATGAAAAGAAAAATGCACTGAGATGTCACCAACATTTTACAAATGCGATTATGCCATCTAGTGGCAGGAAAATGACCTCAACCCAAATCAATATCACACTCACTTTTTACAGTACAGTACATCTTTTTAATTTTAACTCAATTAATATAAATTATTATGATATTACTGTATCAATGACCAAAAGATGCAGCCATATTTCTATTAATTTAACATTTTTTCCACTTTTATGTTCACAAGAGTATGAAAACAGAAAAATATATTTTATTGTACATTTAGAACAGATATAAAATTTGCGATTAATCGTGAGTTAACTATTGAAGTCATGCAATTAATTACCATTAAAAATTGTAATCGTCTGACACCCCTAATAATAATAATACAATACATTTTAGTTATAAAAGTAGGTCATCGCATCTGATCGTGTTTAGGCCAGTACAGAAGGCCGTGCTGGTCCGGGGCCTCAAGTCAAGCGCATCCCATCCCTGGGATAAAACGCCGCGAGCTGAAAGGGAGCGCTGCGTGAGATCAACGCGTTAGCGTGTCCTTGAAAGGAATAAGAAGAGAAAGTACACACGCTTGGGAGCACATTGTCAGCATTCCTCGTCGTGCTAGCCGGCCCAAAAATACTTTCTTTAATCACCTACGCTGCGTTGCCGCACCTCGTTCACCCTGAAACGCTTCATTCAGACTATTTCATCTTATCGACCGACGGTTATCCGAGGCTGTTTAACCACAACACATGCCTCTAAAACCTGCGGGTGACTCGAGTCATCCCCGAAAACCCCGAAAAAGTTTTCCTGAAAATTCAACAATATTAAAAAATAATTGATATCTCAGCTCCTGAAGCAGATAGAAAAATAATTCCCAAAACATTTTAGAGCTTACACTTGTACCGTTCACACAAACCTAAGTTTATAATTATAAACCTTCAATATATATATATTTTTTCAAATCAACAAACAAAAACCTCTGGCGATCGGGGTAATTATTTGTAGTCCATTCCGTTACAAAGCCGTCAAAATGTTTAACATCCTCAATGTCTACAAACATATTTCTTAACAGTATGTCACTGTAGACTCGTTACACTGATTCGAATTCCTCCAACGCCGTCATCAATCGCGTCATTTATTTAATAATTCCCACGGATCTGCGTCAACCATAAACGCTCAAATACAATTTCAGGACATGCTATGAAGCCCGCGTCACCCTATCGTGCACATTCTGATGCATTTCAGCGGCTGAGAGACGAAGAATTCTGCAAAACACAACAAATTGACGTGTGCGCTCTCCCGGGTTTAAAGGGAGAAGAGCGCAGGTGCGCTCCCGGCTTTGACGGTAGAAACGCGGTCACGCGCTCCCGGCCTTAATGGGTTAATGATGTGGAATCGCTCAAGTCAGATGGTCTACAAAAGGAGCGGTGAGAGAACATCATTTGTGTTCTACAAGCTATTTTTAAGGACCTCTAACTGCTACGCACGCACAAAAAATGAGAGCAAACCTCCTGGACTGGCAGGTTGTTAAGAGCTGACAAACCGGCTTGAACACGCACCAAATCAACAAAATAAGAATTCCTCTAAAAATATCTTCCAGTTAGGTTGAGGTTTGTAATCATTTGTTTGCTAGTCGGCAGGATCATAAAAAAAAAAAATTGAGGATTTTTTCCTCACGATTTCAGTAAAGGATTCTAAAGCATGAAAAGGCGAAAGGTGTCAAAGACACAACATAACCCTGAGCGATAGGGTGAGAAGTTCGGTCAACCGGGAGATGAGAGTCGAGCCACATGCAGAAGAGCAAGGTGAGGTGGCTTGGGCATCTGATCAAGACGCGTCCCGGCCCGGTGAGATGTTGGGACGCACATCCCACCGGGAGGAGGACAGAATGTCTCTCAGTTGGACAGGGAATGTCTCGGGTTTCCCCTGGAAGAGATGGATGAAGTGGCTGGGGAGAAGCAAGTCTGGGCTTCCCTGCTAAAGCTGCTGCCACTGAGTTTGAGACCACTGCACCAGAGGGAGCTTGTGTCGCACAGTTTGAGAGTTGCTGATTTAGCAGTATTGATGAAAAATAAAGTGTGTCAAAGGGGAAAAATGTGACACATTAGACGCTTTACAAGGGACAACCCCGAGTACAAGGGGTCTTTAATCTGTGGCGTTAGGGTCAGGGGACAAAAAAAAAAAAAGACTCACTTTTGTTGCAGGTCGTGCAGACTCTGCTCAGCCCTCTGCAGACCTTCCAGGTCCTTCATCATCTTCTTCATGTGATCCTTGGAGTAGCGGTTCTGGATGTAGGCGAACCAGCAACCGCCCATTCCGATGACGATGGACACCACCAGCATGAAATCTTTTAAGTGGTTGTGTCTGTTCACTGCAAGGCACAGAAAATCATTTGCAATGTGCGTGCAATGGCAAAGTGTTGTTATAAAAACATTCTGCCCAAAACGGAACCATCAGCATTCATCTGCGGTCCAAACAGTCCAGATTGGCTAAATGACGTTTATCAGCATTGTGGTTAAGCCTCAAGTCTACTCGGTAAACAAAAAGGGCAGTTCAGCCTCTGACTCGAGGGCGTCTTGGCTTTAAAACTTTGCGTTTTGCGTGGACTCTTTCTTCTGGTGGGTTTGGTGCTTATACGGTCATAGACCACAATAATCTGCGGGCCCTGAAAGGTTGGTCAAAATGCTCTAAAACTGCTGGCAATATGAGGACCTCTGCTTTGAAAATGACTGGCGATATTTAAAAACAAGCTACGCACAGATACAGACGTGATTCATTACCAAAACAGTTTACGCCCCAATTAACTCATTTGATCCCAAAAACGTATACAAACATTCTATTTTAAATATTGCCATGGTCCCAAAAACATATATTTAGATTTTTTGATGCTAGAGCATACAGAAGGCTTTCATGCAGCGTCTGACCTGAAGAAGTCGCTGAAAGCAAATGGTAGTTATTACAAAAAACGGCCAGCAGGTGGCAACAGACTATAAGTGATTAGCCAAAGGAATGTTGCAACCAGCGCATTTCCCCAGTGTTATGAAAAGGTTTGTGAATATTGATGAAACTTAGCGATATTCTAATGCTAATTGTTGCAAAACGGAAACAGATACAAATATTTTTTCCTGATGAAAGAAGAGACGATAATCTTTCTTTTGGTAGGTTTCATGTTTTTATAGCAATAGAACAAAATATTCTGTGGGCCTTGAAAAATATCAGTCAAAATCCAGTAAAACAGCCGGGAGCGAAGGGGATTGCTTCTTTGAAAATGGCCAGAGTTAATTACTGTTGGATCAAAAATAAATAAATAAAGTTAATCAAGAGCTCATTTTGTCAATCCCAGAAAATAACACAATTGTGAGTACATCCCCCTGAGCAGCTTGTAAGCACAGGTGATTAAATATTCATAGTACCAGTAACAGAATCCAAATATTTGGGCGAGGCCTCAGATCAGGTTGCGACCTGCTTCCAAGTCGGACAGCTCAACTTGTAAGAAAGAACGCCTCGTCCGCTTTTTCAGGCTTGTTTTGTAAACATGTGTACGAGGGGTTTTCTTGCACCAAAGTTCCTTCCTGAAATCCCCCAAACGGGAATTTGAGGAGGTTTTTACGAGTCGCCTCATTGCAAGTGTGTCTCTCTTCAGAGTGTTGGAGTGCAGCTTAAACACACCCTGAATTGAAATGCAACCTCTTATTTTGTTTTGTTTTGACACCAAGCCCGCGAGCACTCGTCTCCACACCAGTGGAGGTGGAAGAAAATCAGCTGCACAGTGTGCTCATTTCTGCAGATCATGACGGGCGTTTTGGGACAACGTTTGACGCTTTTTTTTGCAATAGTAACCATTTGAACATTCATAATCATTCCACTAGAAAACCAACAATGGCGTGCTGGATAGCACACTTAGCACATCAGATTTGCCTCACACTAAGTCAGGAGATCCAGGTTAAAAAAATGTGTTCTTTGTTCACAATAAACATTCTTTTCTCCCGTGTTGAATGGGGGTTCCGTGTATACGACTCCAAATTAAGACTTCATTTCACACCAGGCTAGCTTTTGTCCGTCACATGAACAAGCGTGACATCTTTCATCACGCAACAGATGCGCTTTCAAACTGACGCATTGAACTGCGCAATGTTGGCTGGATGAGGACGGGCCTCATTGTGCATGTGTCTTAAAATGCTGCCGCGCCGCCGAGGGAGTCGCAGTCGATGCGAGCGCGGGAGCTTTTTAGAGAGGCTGTCATAGCCAGACGCCGCTCGCTTGCGTGCTCCTGGGTGTCGAAATCCAGGGTGACATATGCCACGTGCAGATTCCCCTTCCACGCTGTGCATCAAGTCAACAAAGTCGGCCAAGCAGTGTCGCCCACGCGTGTCGTCCCTGGCTGGTCACATACATCTGGTCAGATAAAACCAACATAACCACGGCCTTGACGTTTTCTGGTTTCCCACGCAAGTGTTAAGAATATCGCCGATGCAGCAGAGAGGAACATTTTGAATGTACAATATTCCAGAATGTAACATTTATGTCCTCTAAAAGGTAAAACATTAAGAGAGGATCTGCAATAAGGCCATATAATGTGATACTGTAACTCACGGCTGGCCAATTTTTTTCCACCCGCGACCTCAAGTCTGCCCTCTGTGAACGTGCCATGTGGAATTTGGTAGATAGTAAACAGCGCTTCCAAAAAAAAAAAAGAACATGAAAAAAGCTACAACACTTCTCTGTCTTTAATAAATCTTTTTGAAGGAAATGCTACATTTACAATAGCCTATTGATAAGTTTTGCAACATAGTAAAAGATAATAAAAGGAGTCCAAAAAGCAAATCATTGCATCATTCCCTCCGAGACTCAGCTGTACCTTATCGAATGGCAATTCCACTGAATTGAACCGCATCATTTCATGATTAATTATTGAATCGTATCACACCCCATCTATTGAGATGCGTATCAAGTTTATCGGAGAGATGCACCCCCCCTTGCAACACATAATGACAATATGTTGCTGCAGCTGCAACGGGCTTTTTCAGGTTTCGTCATCAAAAGAGGAGGTTTCCGATGTCATTGATTAAATCATTTGGCAATCATTCATAGTCGTATTTAACGGCAGACGTCACCAACTCAGTGGCCTTGTGGTAGAGTGTCCGCCCTGAGACTGGGAGGTTGTGGGTTCAATCCCCGGCCGGGTCATACCAAAGACTATAAAAATGGGACCCATTGCCTCCCCCTGCTCGACACTCAGTATAAAGGGTTGGAATTTGGGGGGTAGATCTTCACAGTGTGATTCCCGAGCGCAATCATTGCTGCTCACCGCTCCCTCAGGGGATGGGTCAAATGCGGAGAACGAATTTCACCCCCACTTAGTTGGGTGTGACAATCAAGTGGAATTTACCTTATTTATTTTATTTATGTAAAGTTCACCAGCCTTGCGCTCTGCTCCTTTTCAAGCTAACAAGTATGTGGAACTCATCAGGAAATCACACACAATCGCCGAAAATCAACAAGTGAAACGTGATGTTGCCACTTACTGAGGGGCGCTCCGAACAGCACGGTGTCCAAAGACTTGAGCTGCAGCTTTTGAACGTGGCTGCGGTCCAGGATCTTGAGGATGGCGTGTGTCAGGGTGGTGTTCTTCACAGCCAGCCTGAGGGAGAGCACACACGGCAAGCACGCGCCGAATTCGGTTCAATGACCCTCTCAAAATTAGAAACACGCCAACCGTCACGCAATTTGGGATCGATCGTCAGAGCTGACAAAGATCTTGGGCCTCACCTGGGCATGGCGCTGCCATTAAAGCTCATCTTGCGGAAGGCCTCCACGTACTGCGGCAGCTCCACGTAGGAGATGAGCCACTCCACCACCTCGTCCACGGTCCAGTTGTACACTGACCACAGCGAGAGGGAACGGCACAATTTGCTCAAAATCCAGTCCACCTTCTGGCTAAACTCGATAACACCAACATATTATTTAACAGCTCTCATTATGACTCTGGGTCGTCTGCCCACCAATTGAGCCCGGAATTAAATAAGTAAGTAAGTAAATGTGTGCACTGCCTATTTCTGATGTGTCAGTACGTTGTTGCCAATACCAATTTAGTCAAATTGAACAATTTGGTCAAGTTTCTCTGCACATAATTTGGCAACTAGGATCAGATGCGTTTACTAAGCCAACATCAAATATTGCCTATTCTCAAAATGTGCACCACTGTGAACGAATCACTGCCTACATGCAGTTCAATTTATTCGTAAAAGAAAAACGTTCATCTTAATTCAATCATTATTTCAGCAGTTTTATTTTCCTGTATCTAAGCACAGTGTTAATGTTTGAATTGTGCTTAGTGCTTAATGTTACAGGGTTTTACGATGACATTTAATATACTTTTTAGGAATAACATTTTTCTGATAAAGACTTAGGCCTACCTACAGGGATGTGATTTGACCAAAGTGAAATTATCTGAAAATTTAGCCGGGGGTCTGGGGGCCGCTGGCACCCAGCTAGGTCCAGGGCAGTGCCCTGGTGGGGGGACAAGGCCCCGGAGCTCATGGGTTTTCCGTGTTTTTAAGTACTTTCAATGCACTCACATGACAAAGAAATAGACAAAATTTTCAATGTATATTGAACTATCCCATATAAAATGGCAGTTTTAGTCAACTCAAAATCAGTCACATTCAAAAACATTGGACTGCCTTTGCTTTTAAAAACTATCACTGAGAATATCATCATATCTAACTAATGTGATTACTAAGTTAACACATAAATAATGTTGAAGAGTTCAAATTTCATGAACAAATAATTGTATCATGACCAAATGAAAAGTAACTCATATTAGAGCATACCACAAATGTCTTTGTTATAGCAGAAGATGTTATCTGTCGGAGTCATGTGCATACACAAGGGGGGGGGGGGGGGACAGAAGAAAAAAAAGCGGAATTCCGCGAATTAGCGGAAAAATCACATCCCTGTACCTATTATTTGCTACATATATTTTCAGTGTTACACTACCAAAGACAATTTATGGAGAAAAAAAATGTGGTATGCTATTGGATGACTTGTTGGTTGGCTTCAATTGAAGGTTTACTTTGCATTGAAGCCAAAGAGTGCCTGTAACGTCTGCATCTGGGCTGCAGCCCAAACCAGCGATCCAGTGTCATAACAGAGAAACAGCGGGGGAGGTGGTCGTGGGGGGGGGGGGGGGGGGGTGGGTAACCTAACCAGCTCCCAAGTTGCTGGCGCAAAGTCAATGTGTGCGAGTGTACTACGAGTGTGAGAAAAGGCAGCCGACAGGAAGGGTGTGAAAGACGTGATAGCCAGATACGGCGCGCCACATGAAAGTACGGGGGTGGGGGGGCGAGGATGGCGACAGTATGTGTCTCGGTTTTTGTGTCGACAGGCTGGAGGATGTTGCCAAGTGCGCCGCTCATTGCTCAACAAGCCGGCAGATAGTGAGCCTTGACTTGTACCAAAGCAAAGCAGCCTTATTTCGGGTTTCTTCCGCTGTTTAATTTGTTTTACTTGCCCCACTGCCAGGCTAAGTACCCCCCCCCCCCCCCCGCCGCCCACCCGTCAATGAAGAGTCCCGGAGCGTCAGCTGTTTTGTCATCAGTTTGTCACCCGTCCGAGTCGCATGTGCTAAGAAAAAAATTAAAGAGCAAAAACACTAAACGCTATCTCCGGGTGGCTCCAGACCTGTCCAGGACTCTGTGTGTGGCTTTGCAGTCCGTTCCCGAAGTCGCTTAGCTGGTGCGAAGAAATGTATTTATTTATTTTTAAACTTTAGTGAATATTAAGGATGCACCAAAATGACTTTTTTGGGACAAAACCAAAAATGAGAAATGCTTGGCCGAAAACTGAAACGGCCCCAAAAATGATGCCTATTTATTTTAAAGAATGAAATCAATTTTTTGCATTGAATTGAACTGCAATGAGAAACATCTACGGACGCTAATAGGAGCAACTAAACACGTTCTACGTCACCGAAACAGTTGCAACAAATCTCTGCGCCAACTTTGAAAGCAGTACCTTCAGAGCCCTTCCAGGCATTCCACAGATCCTCCACGCTGATGAACTGGTCGTCCCCGTGGAAGCTGTTGTGCTTGGCCTTGGGGTCGTGGTAGTTCAGATCCTCCCTCAAGAACTGCGGGACGACCACACGCACAGTTTAGCGCATGACGCAACGCCCCTTTTGTGTTACTCCAGAGGCGACGATGGTTTTTGAAGGGTGTATGTAATATGGAGGGTAAAAAAAAGAAAAGAAAGGGGCACACTCAAACACAACTATACAATCATGTCAAGCATGAAAGGGAACAGTCGATTTTCCAGCTGTTATTCATCTGTAAGAGAAGAACGAACGTTCTGTAATATTCTGGATAGCATTAATGTGCATAAAAACACGTGTGGCGCTCATGACTGCTGATGGTGTCAATACTTAACACAAGACATCCCTGTCGTTTCATCTTTCACTCACACAACATCGAAAGTCCTCAAGTGATATCTTGAACTGTACAGTAGTCATTTCATTAAAGGGAACATAAAATAACCTTGCCTAATAGAGTGCTACATTAACTTCTGAATTGAATTCATTCAACGGGTAGATGCTTTGAGTTTAGTAGATGGCACTCAGTTAAAGAAATTATGCCATGCAAAATTCGGGCAGATTTCTTAACAGCATTCAAATTTTTTGAAATACTGTTTTTGTGGGTTTTAGGAGCTGGAAGCCCAAATGATGCAAAAAATAAACAAATGAATACTTGAAATCACTTAAATGATGGTCCCTGAATCTATAATCATTAACTTTTCCATGTTATTCTAATTTATTAAAATGGACCTGTAGTTCATTCTTTGGCAACCGTGACAATGTCACAGCCGTGTCGTAAATTGGACCTGAAAAAGATATAATGCTTCCAAATTGAATGCTTCGCACCAAAAATTGTTTTGCTTCTAGTTTTTTGTAACTTAAATAACCGAACAGGAGAGATAATAACTATAAATCTTTCAAAAGAACCGTGCTGCCGTTTGTTGCAGTGTAGCAATGTGGGTCATCCTTGTGTACTTGATGTTAATGATTAACAAGAACTACGACCGAGGGAAAAAGAAGCAAAGAGCACAAGTGAGAAATCCTCCACAGCCTGAGGGATGACGTCATGAATTGACCTTCTCGATGCCAAACGCGATTCCAGAGGGTGCCGTGAACCCGCAGCGCTAACCTACCCCGTCCGTCTCCGCCACATCCACGTTGCCGTTCTTGTCATCGTCCATCTGCTTGTGGATGCTGCGGATGGCCTCGAAGCTGAGGGCGGGGTTCTCGTCCCGGCACAGTGGCCCGTCGATGCGGCAGAAATCTGCCACAGACGAATAATGTGCAAAGTCAGGACGTGTCATAAAGAAGAAATAAAAAGCTACACACCCCTGTTCAAATTGTTATCACATGAAACACAAAAAATGAGACCGAGGTGAGTCACTTGAAAACTTTTCCCACCATTAATGTGACCTTTAACCTGTAGAAGTCCATCTAAAAAAAATCATGAAATCTTTTGATGCACAACTGTGCACACCCTTTTGTGATGAGACTGTTCAGAATGAATCAAACACATTCAAAGGCAAGTTGATGGCAGTTCGCACACACCAGTTAAGATGCCTCTAAATCAAGTTAAGCTTTTCTAGAAGGCTTTATCTGACTTTTTGGTGTGTTTTTTTTCTATCAAATAGAAGCCTGAAGGTTTTGCTCCGAGTTGCAGCGGAAGAAAAACAGCCACTTTTCAGGACCACCACGCGTCACTGTTGCTATGGTGTTGCTGCTTTTCTTTGTTTTTGTGAAACACATTTGGAACTATTTCCAAAATGTGTCTCGTGACAATATTGCGTGAAAAGACGGATGATGATGCAATTGCATAATTGGCCAATCTGTCAGTGAGGCCTTATCGAGTGACTCCCGTCTTGGCCCCGCCTCCTTCCCTTTTGTGCCTACTTCCTCCTTCCTGAAGGCGCACAGATAAAAAGCCTTCCGCATATAGGAAGCCTCGTTGGGAATGTACCGCAGATGTCGAGTCTGCGTGAAGTGCAGCAAACAGTCGGGTTTTCGATGCGCATTTGAAGATTTGAAGACGCAGGCTGACTGATAATGTACTGTCGCTACAGTTTGACCCTTCTCTCTATTTTACAAGCTTTGCACAGTGGAACGAACATCTCGAGATGGACACCATGAAGTTGAAAAACACCAATAAGCTAATTTAGCCATGATGTTTATGATGTCAACTCTCTTGGATTAATTCGTCCATAATGTTGCTTTAAGGAAACTGACCTCAGCACATTCTGTATGACCTTTTGTTCAGCTCAGTGTGCGTCAAACGAAAAACTTTCTTTGGCTTTTTAGTTTTAATAGAGACTCCTTGACAACGCTGTATGTAAAATAATGCATTAACAAGCATTTTCATTTGATGCTTCTTAATTTCAGAACAATACATTTAACGATGTTTTTTTTTTTTAAAGGCCCGCAGAAACCTTGATCAGTTCAAGCTAGGGATGCACGATAATGCTATTTTCAACTAATACGGGTAAACCAATCATTTAGAAAGTGCTGATGTCGTTAACCGATAAGACGATAATTGTTTGCAAAATGTATTTGAATACAAAATATACTTTCGAGTCCTACTATACAGTAGGTCTAGAAATAGAAATGTATTTAAAAAGAAGTACATATATATAACTACAGAGAAGAGGAAATATGTTAGACGGGAGTGAAATGTAGGTATAAACAAAGCTGAAGATAATTATATACAAATTTTTGTATTTACTGTATACCAAGTGATTATTTATTATGTGGTATATTTGTGTTATTCATTTATAAGGATATCATTTGTACATTATGGGTTTTTCTTCACTTAAACTTGTGACAGTTAGAATTATACTTGGATAAGCTAAAAGGTATAAAAGGGTAGGAATTCAAAAAAAAAAAGAAAGAAGTTCATACTTCTTCCTACTCTTTTTCCAAACGTGTAATTTGAGTTGTTGATGGTTTTATTTCATTTATTTTTTTAGACATGTTCAAAATAAGTTCATTCATTTATTCAATGTACATTTTTTTAATGAAAGTCATACGCCAATAAGTATTTTTTTTAAAATCCTGAACATTAAAGATGCTGTTAAGTCATTAATGCTGAGTTTTTTTTAATACATAAAATATATTGGAAGATAAGTGTTGCAAACTTGCAAAGACTGAGATTAACTTTGTAGTGAATTGCTGAGATATAGCGTGAAACTCTTTTTCACGCTCTCAGTTGTCCCGACTTTTTGGACGGCGCTAAAACAGTGACGAGCTGATGCAAGCAAGAAACAGCATCAACAGTCGCCCTCATTTCATCTGTGGCGTTTCGCTACAATTGCCACTTCTTTATTGATAAGGGCCACTAAAACATGCGGTTATGCATCAAGCTATGCCTGCCTACAAACAAAAAAATGACATCTTCCCTGAAGTGTGATTTCTTTTGTGTTATTTGAGCGACAATGTCCCTGCTGTGCGCGTGCACATAAACACGCGCTGTGACGTGATATCGTGGGTAACTACTGCACAGTCCAATGTGACGACAAGCTTTTTATGTCGTTTAGCCACATTGGACGCGTTACCATTTCACCGTGCCGCGTAGCACACTTTATTCACAGCAGCACGTGTTACAACAAGCCTTTGCACAAGAGACTGAAAAGAAAGTCGTACGGGAGATCCACAGACAACCCCCCCCCCAAAAATCCAGCTGACAAGCCGTCACTGTGTGAAATGCTTCACCTGTGACTGCCTTTTTTCCCATCATTTGCCTTGCAAACCTCCGCCGAGCAGATAAGAGATTTACAAACCAGTTGGCCTGCTTTTTTTTTTTTTTTTTAAGTGTTTCAGTTATGCAAGCCATTGGCAGCGAGGACCACATGCTATGCGTTTCCAACCACACAGCCAGAGCAGCTACAGTTTGTACGCATCGTAGCAGGCCTAATCGATTCGTGCTACTTTGTGTTGCTATATGAGCAAATCCAGTCTCCGATTTTGTTCACCTTGGCCATTGTGTAATAAAATCACCTTAGGTCAAATAAACTAAAAACTTGGACATGTTGCACTTCTGAAACTGTCCCGGCGGCACTTTTTGACACACCCATTTCACAATGTTTGTCAACAATAGGTTGGGTGCTTCCAGGTGGCCGAAAACGAGTGATTACCGCAAACTTGAAATTAAACGATGGCCAAAATATTGACAGGTTTTTTTCCTTGTTTTTTTTTCTTAAAAATGATATCCATCCCAATAATAATCCAGACGGAGAGGTGGCAAATCCAAATGCAGCCATTGATGCTAGCTAGATAGCTAGCTTGCTCCCTAGCAGGTAAACGAGCACCATGGGAGCTAGCTAGCTAGCACCCGGGGGCCTAAAGCCAAACTGTGGCAGGGTTTTTTACTTTCTGGACCTGGATTTGCCACCTCTGTCCAGAGGTTATTTCTGGAGCAACAGGCTGGGAAGCAAACCTTGTGTAAGACATTTTCTCACAGTGATGTCTTTGAATAGGAAAAGATCATGTCCAACCTGCTAGCCATACGTTTCTGCCTCAAAAAAAGAAGATCCGATCCATTAATCCCAGAAACATAAAAGTCAATAATTAGTCAATGATGACGTCAACTATTTCTCAAGTTCCAACACGTCTATTTTAGAACCAACTTACCCGTTGACATGTAAATCACGGTCTGCATTTTGTCCGCCTTGCGAGCAATTTGAGGGAACTTCATCTTTTCGACTGACATTTCACACATTCCAACTAGTAGAGAAGAAGGCTACAACTCTCATTCGAGACATTTTCTCTGTTTGGCCCAATAACATGAAGGGTTAGTTTACTAGTTTACTAGTGCAATTCTCCGTCTACTGCAACCTGGAAGTAGAAGTGGCATCCCGGTGATGAGGACTACTACAGCGAGAATTCCGTACTGCACATGTACTGTAGATTGCGTTGGTGTTAAGCAATTTAGGGAAATCTTCACATCGTGGCAACCTCAGCAATGACAAACAGCCCCGGCGGCCATTAGGTCAATTGCTTCCTGCCTGACTAAGCGTTTTCATGCACACCGGAGAACGTGGGGCCGGCCAGACTATTCTCAGCCGGGCCACATATAGAGCCTGCACAAAGACGCACGACGAGTTTGAGTCGGGCAGCTGCCTGGCTCACTGATCCACCAGTAAACATCGGAATTTAACTTGTACACCTGGAACTTAAGAGTTAAAAAAATAAATAAATCACAGCCCAAGAATTTTCAAAGTTAGCAACTTTCCATTGGAATTAACAGAAATTCATGGCGTTTTCGTACATCGATTAATCAAGAAAATTAACGAAAGATTGATTGTATACTGAAATAATTGTTCGTTGAAAAATCCCAGCTTAACTCTTTGACTGCCAGACGTTTTCAGAAACGGGATGTCGCCAGTGCCAGCCGATTTAAGCATTTTGACTGATCTTTCAAGGTCCACAGAAAATTTTGTGTTTGGACTATGGAAACACACATACTACCAAATGAAAGATTGGACTCTCATCTTTCATCAGAAAAAAAAAGTTTGTTTCTACCTTATTCCGTTTTTCAGTAATCAACAATAGAAAATGGTTAGTTTCACCTCTGTTTTGAAACAAACGTCTTTTAACGTCTTTGGCACTCCTCCATAGGATTTTACTAAACGTTATTTAACGTTTTTGGCAGTCAAAGAGTTAACTGTCTAGGAAAATTTTCTGTAAACATTCTGGAAATTGACTGTCTATTTTCTATCCCATGGCAAACCTGCTCACCTGATATTCCATTTTCGGCATTTTCCGCTAAGGATGAACCGGGCCTGTCGGTCCGGCTTCCTCCGATGAGACACAAGCAAAATATCCAGAGGGTCACCATTTTGTTGAGCTCCGTGATTGCTCCACTGCTGCAAAAACAAGAGAAGAAGCATGTGAATCCTCTTGGCAAGAAATTGGGGAACAATCAGCGCATTGTCTCAGGCAGCTAATGTTTCAAGCTAGGACAATAACGGTGAAATAGAAATATTACTTCTCAGGTGAAGCTCCTATTTGACAATGGCGCAAAGACACCAGCGATCCTCGTGAGGCTTTAAATTTAAATGTGTTTTATAAAACCTGTATTTCTTCTTCTCTGTGCACATATTGGCACACATCAGATTAGCAATTAAAATAAATATGATTAAATTTCCAGGCATTGTTCTATTTGAAGCTGTCACAAGTCCCACAAATAAATACTGCCACTTTCTTGTGCGCAGATCTGATCAGCTGGATCGGATCGGTAGATATTTTGCTTTCTATGCAGAATCAGTGATTGGCTGTAATGTCATAATGTGCTGATCGCTCAGTGATGTCATTGATCGGATCCGCAAAATAAACATTACATAAAACACCACACAATCTAACAACAAACTTTTTGGCATCTTGTGAGAAACATGAAGTGGAGTTATCCGAGGGGAGGGGGAAAAGAGAATGGACTATATGCCACGTAGGAGGAGGGACTTCTGACTTTCGGGTTTTCACTCTTTAACTTTGTTTCTGTTTCCTACGTGTGGGCCGCGTCCCAGTCAGTACTTGCGCTTTTGTGCCCCTCAGGTGCGCGTTCCCATCGACGGGTGCGAGGCTGCGAGTGTCCAAAGCATTTCAAATAGCCGAGAGGCCGGTTGGGGGGCGCGGGTGCGAGTGTTGGAACGCGGCGAGCAGTGGCCGGAAACGGCGCTGATGTGTAAAACCCGGAAGTCCGTGGCATCTACCCCATTGCGCGAGAGGAAACAAAAACTGTTTATTTGTTTGTTTTGTTTTTTTGGGCCAAAGACTGCCAATGGTTTGAAGTGAACATTTTTTATTGCGACACTAAGCCAGACGCTCTTGTCAGTAGGTTAGGTTTTTTTAATTTTTTTTATTATCAAATAATGATAATCATTTAAAACCAAAACCATTGTGGCCCCGTCACTGACTGACTTGCACCCCGTAGTAGTGTTCGGGTTACAAAAAAATAAAAATGCTGTTCCACCGGTTCGAACGCCAATGCTAGTTCAACTGGAGCCGAGTTTCAGCTAGCTTGCGTGACAACGGAGTAATTCAATAAAAGACGCAACATTCTCGGGATTTTAATGGATATTTTCCGCACCGGTAATGGTGACTATCAGCTGGTAGTGACGCCATGGTTTAAAGTCCGTTTGGACGAGTCGGGCGGTAATGAACTAGCTAGTTACTAGTACACTACATCAGCACCGAAGCGCCCAGTCTGTCAATAGTGGAACAAACAAAACTTACGGATGAAGAAGCGGCGTTCACGTAGATTTCAGCCGTGGGTTATCATCGCTTCGGACATCAAGAAAGCAAGAAGGCGAGGACACGGTCCGCTTGGAAGGTGTCTCTTCTCTTTGGGTCTTTCCCCGCAGACCAGAGAGACTGAGCGAGACTTCCTCGACCCAAAGCCGCCCCAAAGAACCGCAGAATGTGGAGAACACAAGTGGAACCTTCTTCTTCTACGCTTCTCTCTCCTCTCCTAGTGGTCAAGTGGAGACGCTCGCCCCCTTTAGTCCGGAGTTCTTTCTTCAGTACTTTGGGACATAACTTAAGGTCGCCATCTTGTGTATGAGCATGGAAACGAAAGGCATTCAATTTCAATGATATCCAGGGCCCGATAGAACACAATATTATGTCTTATTTATCATCTTTATAATATATTTTTTAAGCCTTTGGTTACTACTATAGTGACTTTTTTGAACCATTGGACTTTTTTTTTTTAGCTTATCTAGTCAGGATTTAACCTACATCCATGAAAATATATGTGGCCAGCACAGTAAAAATATGAATGAAGATTGTTCAATTGAGATGGACAAAACTCAAAATACTGTGTCAAAAATGGTGTTCAAACCGGTGGAACAGCATTTTTATTTTTTGTAACCCGAACACTACAATGGGGTCCAAGACTATCAGTGACGGACGGGGCCACAATGATTTTGGTTTTAAATATTTATCATTATTTGATAAAAAATTTATATAAAAACCTAACCTACTAGCAAGAGCATCTGGCTTAGTGTCACAATAAAAAAGGTTCACATCAAACCATTGAAAAAAAACAGTTATACAATTGGTGTTTATTACATTCATTGCAGCTCTAGTACACTTCACAATAAATAACATTGTGCTTGCTGCTCTGCAATATATATATATATTTTTTGATCGTACTCAAAGAACTGTCACTTTGGCATACTGCAAGTACGTCAAATCAACTGTTGATATTTGACGAGACCACTGTGGGTCTGTGCACATGTAAGCAACACAAGCAGCTGGGATGTGGAACGTTTAAGCATCTTGGCATGCTGGCATTGCCATCCGTCCTCGACCCTCAGCGCGGCGACTTTGTTGTCTCTTTACATGGGGGGGGGGGGGCTGTGTCAATCTTCCTCCCGCAAACTAATCGTTGATAGTGGGCTGTGTGTGGGGTTGTCTTCCTGTGTCGGGGGGGTCTATGGTCAGAAGTCTCTCTCCTGGGAGCAGGAAATAACCATCACCTCACGGCTCTTAAAGTCCCACGCGGCCGTCAGGTGGAATGCCATGTTGGAGAAGACGATCATATACTCGAACAGGGCAAAGAGTGTGTAACCTGGGGGGGCGAAAATGGGCATATGAGGGCAAGTGACATAAACGGTCATCAGAAAATGGAGCAGTCTGCTCATGCAAGTCATTTTGTGCAGAAGCCTCAACGGAATGAGACATACCCCGCATGCATGCAGGCGGCAGGCACACTGTTACTTTTCAACAATTGAAACGTCTCCAAATCTGGGGAGAGTCGCACTCCTTCCTGGAGGAGCGGCGTGTTCGCAATCACATGTCAAGCCGTGATTGGATGGAAGTCATGATCAAGAAAACCATGCCAGGTCCTGGCAGTGAAACGTGCGCGTCTCCATTTTCGGTGGCAACAATTTGGGTTACAAATACTGTATGTATGATATACTGATGTCAAACTTACTCCCTGCCTCACAGTACAAGTTATGTTTGATGTAGAAGAATCCAGCGCAGGCGCAGAAGCAAAAGTTGAGGATCAACAAACGCACCTTCCAGTGATGGGATTTGGCATCCTGGGAATCATTAAGAAAAAAATCTTCTCATCATCAGAGTTGAGCGTGCATTGAAAAGCGAGCATTGAATCAAAATGTTTGCACTTGGATCAGAATGCCCCTAGTTTGTATACAGTGCAATACTGTACACGGCTGTCTTATTAACAAGCGTGCTCACGAAACTAAACGTGCGCAGTGACGAGTGGCTAACCTCGGGATTCAATGAATACTTCTTGACGGCCTTCCACAGATAACACGTTACCAGCATGTAGACGAAGGAGCTGAGAATGAACAGGATGAAACCATTCGCGTGGATGACTAAAACGGAAAGGGAAGGTTACACTTGCGATTCAGGGGACACCTTCAAACATTTGCCGAGTCATCGAGTACTCACAGATGGTCTCGCTGGACGACACGTAGGTGAGCAGCAGCAGGCCGAGGTTCTCGAAGATGGAGAAGGCCAGGCTAATGTAGGCCAGCGAGCTCTGGGGCGGGCGGGCGCTGAAGCGCAACTTGTAGAACTTGAAGTAGGTGAAGGCCACCAGCAAGCGGGGCGCCGAGTGCAGGCCCACGCACAAGCGCCAGATGTGGCGCTCGGGGCTCAGGTTGATGGAAGCGCTGACGGACGGCAGGTAGTTGGGAACCTGACAACATTTGGCCAGGAGAGCAAAATGAGCCGCACAAATATAGACGCCATTTACACGCGGGTTTTCTTGTCTTGGGTCTGCATCGGGGTTACAATAATAGTGTGGGATTTTTCATTAGTTAGCTTTTATTGCTTCCAATTTTTTTTCGGTTTTAATTCGTTTTTTGAGCAAATTTGTTTTTATGTGTCATTTTAGTTTAATTTATATTACTTTTAGTATGCCGGCAGAGTTCTTTGCACTGATGTTTACTGTGGTCTTTCAGCAGGGTAACAAGATGGCGTCCATATGTCATGTGACCAGCTGGTAAACTGCTGGTCACATGACATATGGACGCCATCTTGTTACTCTGCTGCAACAAAGTTGGCCAAACTCTATCAATGGCTCTGCCATTAGAGAAACAGCTCCTCCTAGTGGCGAAACATAAAAGCACAGGTAGACTTCAACAGCTGTTACAATTAGTTTGATGAAAGGACATTTTCGCTACAATTAGTGTTAAGTTTCATAAACGTTACTAAAGCATTTTTGTTTTATTTTATTTTTTTCATTTACAATAATGCATTTTCAATTTTAGCTTGACATCTTTTGTTAGCTTTCATTAACTAGAATGTACGTTTATCATGACTTATCGTTTGTAAATATTCCGTTCGGCTTGTGAATTGTTAAAGATGCATTTGTCGATCATCTATTTTATAAACAAACGTCACCCACTGTTCAAGATATTCACACACACACACTTTAGGAACATGGACGTGAATGTTTGACGTCGTGTGCAATGAGTGTATGTTGTCATGCTATGTGTTCTGTCAAGCGCTTGGTGACAGCTGCACTACAGCCTGTAAGTCAAGTTGAGATGTGAGGAAATGCCCGTCCGTCCGTCCGGGAGGGAGGCAGTGTTGCTGTCTCACGTTTTACTTTAAAAAAAGATATATTGGAAATTGAAAAATGGACAATTTCGGTCGTATTTTGTTTCCTGCCTTGTCTTAAAGAAATACGTAGCAGAAGA
Source organism: Vanacampus margaritifer (assembly GCF_051991255.1). NCBI lineage: Eukaryota > Metazoa > Chordata > Actinopteri > Syngnathiformes > Syngnathidae > Vanacampus > Vanacampus margaritifer. The sequence continues at coordinate 29,911,869 of NC_135436.1, read as the reverse complement.
TCCGATAAAGGCTCATTTCCAGGTAAAATGTTATTTCACAAATGTTTTTCTTAATTTTTATTTTACAAAATATTAAATAAGTGAAATACTGTATCTTATTTGACCATCCAACCTGGCAGTGTGTTCTGGTGGAGTCCTCGAAGTGAAAGAAGGACGAGATGAGGACGCAGCTGACGAGGCCCAGCAGCGGAAGGCAGCCGATGCCTAGGGCGCACGCCCTGAACGACACACGGATGACCAGAGGCCTCTCGTCGCCCAAAATCATATTACTTCCCACTTGCTGATCCTGCAACCCAAAGCGAAAGAAGACTGAAAGAAAGCACACACTATAACGCTGCTGAGCAAGAATGTGAATTAGTGTGAACCCTTTGGGTGGGAAAAACGTGCGTAAAGCCAAAACAAGAGGAAGCAACCCCCAATCTCGTTGCTAAGATAACAACTCGGCAAGTAAATTTGTCTTCAATGCATTTATTTCGCGTATCCTCTTTTAGAACTAGTGTTTTTTTTTCCAAGAAAAAGAATCTGGACAATTTCATGCTCCCAATATCGAGTAGGGATGTAACGATAACGGCAATATTGTGATAGGTCCTCAATTTACGAACGATGGGTTATGAGAGGTTGTTTGTAAGTCGAATCACATTACAGTTAAAGCTACTGAACGTAGACTATTCCATTTCGAATCGCTACTGCCACATGCTGACGAAAAATGAAACTGCACATACACTTCTTCCCATACACACCGTGCACATTATATCACATCTGCAGACAGGGCGCAGGAAAATCGAACCCGAATCCAGTCTAAAAACTATTGGCCAGAGGCTTGCAGGAGTACCCATTGTGAACAGCTAAGGTGTTAATCTACTAATTAGAAGCCATTTCAGTCATAAATGGTCAAATAAAAAGCTTACTGTAAAATTATTTTTGGGGAAAAAATTCCATATTGCAGCTTTAAAGTTAAACTTTATGAAATTATTTAAAAAATAAAAATATTTAAAAATAAAAATGATAGTGAAAAATCTAAAACATAAATATAATGTATACATAATATATACAAAAATAATCATACATAATAATATATATATGTAAATATAAAAAATATAGTGTATGAATTAAATAAATTCATTAATTTATTATATTTCAATATTATTTTTAATGTATTTCTAATATTTGGTGTATGAAGAGTGCGTGTGCTGGCTCCTGTGCCGTGTAGCAAAGGACATTGAGGTAGAGAAATTGCGCAAATGTTGCGGTGCTGCCAGGCGGGTTTGTGGCAGAGAAAGGAACTACAGTATAGTACCGTACCATAATGTATGATGTGTGACGGAAACCTCGTAATCGAATCACTTTTCAGGAGACCGTTAACGTTGCATCGTCACAGAGACACACTTTAGATTGTTCAATAATTTGTACAAAAAACAACAACCCACATGCACGTGTGGACTGACCAATAGTAGAGATTTGTGAAAAAATATGAACAAAATGTTGACATGCGAAGTTTCGGCTCAACGCCAGCGATATGAACACGCCGCCTGATCACAAACACAATATCTCGTCAAAAACAAGGCATTGGCTTCAGACTAGAACTGTGAAACGATGTAATTTGATTTGTGAGGATTATTTTGATTTCAAAACGTGACGAAATGTCGTTTGCCTATTATAACAATCTGCCTGGTATGGATGCTAGGGAAAAGCAATACAACAGGCCGTTTTCTTTACATCTTGTGAAGGAAGCATTTACATTGCTGAAATATCAGAAATGCCCAGATGTGAAGGATCAATCATCTCCGCCAAGCATCATTTTACAGCTTTGCGGGTGTACCCAATAATAATGACTAAGTGGAGATGGCGTCCTTGCAGGGCCGAAAACATGTCGACACACAATAACATGTTACTCACTGATGAGACTGTCACGGATATGGAGAGGTCAGCCTGCTGGAGCGCGGGAGATTAGTGGCACAAAATGAGCGACGTGCAAGCGCGGTGTGGATGCAGGCGCGTACCAACACACACGCTAACTACGGCAACTACACTAGAACAAAATACCTTCATATGCCTGCGCGATATTGCGCGTTCGTAAACCTATATTTACAAAACTTAGATTCTTGATGAATTTTAAAGTAACCAAGGAACTTTGGATCTTGTACGTTTTAAAGATGAACATATGCGTTTGTTGACCTATGTCGTTGCCGTAGTTAGCGAGCCAAAATGGCCGATCTTCTGCGCATGCGCGTCAAAGATCGTGCAGGGGTCACAGCTCGTCCCTTGACAGCGGTCTCCATCCTGCAGCAATCCACTCTTCTGCCGGGAGGAGGCGATCATGGCCCGATGGCGCTCTCCGTGGTGCTGGAGCGGGAAAAACCCCGGACGTGTAATGACGTACTCGTGTGATGCTCCGCCTCCCCAGGCTTCCCTGGTCCACACACAGTCAAGGACGGAGCATTGCGCACACAGCGTGCTTATTTTGCTTTTCCCATTACATGATTATTTAATTATTGTGTGTCTGGAATACTGTACTTGAAATGGCCGTGGATGTAGTGTCGACCACTCATAACAGCATGAAACGATCGCAAATGAAATGTTTCTTGTGCTTGTTTGTATGTGTCTCAGTGCTGCCAGGTAAGATTTTTATTTTTATTTTGTGCGCGGAGTCTTGTTTTTATTTTATAAGTCTGCAATTGCTAGGTGATTTCGCCAATTGTTTTTGATAGCTTGAAAAAATATTTCTGTTATAAGAACATGCATTAGGAACACTCAAAATTCATTTTCAAAAAGTGTAGTTTTTTTATGTGTTAGTTCACAAACTGCTATTTTTAGTCATTTAATAATTCAACTATTTAAAATAGCAATTTGCAGTGATGTGTGCACACACTCGCACTTTATCACAGGGCTGGTCTGTCCTACAGCCTACAGGTGCTGTAGGGTCTATAAAATGGTTGCTCCATGTACAATTTATACCTTGTGGATGCTGATTGTCTTCCATGCAATTGCGGCAGCCAGCTGTTTGGGATTCCACTGCCATCATAATCCTTGTGTGTGTGTGTGTGTCACTGTGTAACCTGCTTTGTAGGCTTTTTCTGCATCACGAAACATCTGGCACCAGAATCCAAATGTTTTAATCCGCCTCCAGCTAACACACGGTCTACTTGTATCAAATAACACAGTCAACATCCCAAAAGACCACAAAACATGTTCTTGCCTCCTGTGTTGGTGTAAAACATTTTACACTTACGTCAATGAATGTGACTGCGGGTTTTTAATAGCAGATTTGGATCATGATCTCCTCGCAAAGCCGTCATGGCGAGGGACAATCCATCCTGATGAGGCCTCAGCCCACAATCTGCCACGTCTGAACCACCTGATTCAATAAACCGCAGCAAAAAGTGAAGTGAAGTACAAATACAGTGTCAGGAAATAAAAGTCGTTATCACCTGTTCTAAGATGAACCCTCGAGGTGGGGAACTCCAGTCCAAACCGAAATTGCCAATTTTAGGACTTTCCACAATAACTTTGGACTTGCTAGATTCGACTGAAAATGAACATTTAAAAGTCCCACCTCTGGTCTATCATGTGATCATAAAACCGTTTTTAAAAACATTTGCGTGTCGGACAAGTGTGAAAGTAAGCCAAATACTGTTCACAGGGATGTGATTTGACCAAAGTGAAATTATCTGAAAATTTAGCCGGGGGTCTGGGGGCCGATGGCACCCAGCTAGGTCCAGGGCAGTGCCCTGGTGGGGGGACATGGGGGGCAATGCCCCCCGGAGCTCATGGGTTTTCCGTGTTTTTAAGTACTTTCAATGCACTCACATGACAAAGAAATAGACAAAACAACAGCATAAATTTTCAATGTATATTGAACTATCCCATATAAAATGGCAGTTTTAGTCAACTCAAAATCAGTCACATTCAAAAACATTGGACTGCCTTTGCTTTTAAAAACTATCACTGAGAATATCATCACATCTAACTAATGTGATTACTAAGTTAACACATAAATAATGTTGAAGAGTTCAAATTTCATGAACAAATAATTGTATCATGACCAAATGAAAAGTAACTCAAATTAGAGCATACCACAAATGTCTTTGTTATAGCAGAAGATGTTATCTGTCGGAGTCATGTGCATACACAATGAACTACTACTACTACAAAAAATAAAAAAAAATAAAAAAAAATAAAAATAAAAAAAAATCTGAATTTTTTTTTTTGGGGGGGGGGGGGGAGATAAAAAAAGCGGAATTCCGCAAATTAGCGGAAAAATCACATCCCTGTGTTCATTTTGATACCATTAAAACTTTGACCAAGCAGGAAGTAAACTAAAAACTGACCATGCAAGTGTTAAAAACAAAAACTAGTTGTAATATTAGCATTTGGCTAACTAATAACACTAACTAGGTAGCTGCCATATGTGCTGTCACTTAGCTACGTAGTTAAGTACTAGCTTTTCAAAGGTTGTTTTAACATACACCAAATCAAGGCCTGATGCAACTTGCACCATTCTCCCTCCCCCACTTTGGGACAAAATGAGACATGATGAAGGGGCATTATGGGGCAAAAATGCTACATAGTTGGACATGATCAGACACAATGAGGAAAAAACAACTAGCTAGCTGGTAGCAACTAATAATAGCATTTGGCTAACTAATAACGCTAACTAGGTAGCTGCCATATGTGCTGTCACTTAGCTACGTAGTTAAGTACTAGCTTTTCAAAGGTTGTTTTAACATACACCAAATCAAGGCCTGATGCAACTTGCACCCCCCACACCCATTTATTAATGTATGGAATGAAAAAGTAGATGGTATGGGACTGAATGAAACTACATGAGACACAATAGGGGACATTATGGAACCAAAAAGGGAATAAAAAGGGGACATTTTGGGACTTCATGGAACCAAATAAGTCCTTCCACAGAAAGTGTGGGGTGTTCGTCATTCCACGTTATCCTGCGCTCTTCCATGTCCACAGTCTTCCAATGCGCCCACAGCAGATTTGCGCAGAAGCTCCTCAACGACCTGTTTGACAACTACACAAGCGCTCTGAGGCCGGTGGAGGACACCGACGCCATCCTTAACGTCACCCTGCAGGTGACGCTCTCGCAAATCATCGACATGGTAAAACACTTCAATCATAAGGATTTGGTTGTTGGTATTTCGTTGAATAAATAGTGAATGTGTTGGTTCTGCATATTTTGATTGATTAAATCATTCTTAAGGCTCTTTTTTTGCAAACCGGGCCGGTATTTGTTTTATATGAGTTTCCCCAGATTTCCACACAATAAGTCAGATATGGTAATAATAATAAACAGTATCATGTGTATAATGATTTCTTATTCAGGACATCCTTTTTTTTTTTTTAGAGTATTGTGATTGTGTGTGGCAATGTTATGAAGTAAACCGTTTAGAAAATCTTTTTTAAACAATCACGATTTCATGACATTTATGCAGTTCGTATTTCACATGCACAACTTTTGGGGCGATTTACGGTAATCTTAATTTAGATTGTGCAACTTTTGAAGAAATTCTAGGAGTCATATTTTAACCTGCTGAACTTTTTGGGGATTTATAATATTTTTGGGTTTTCTATGCTCAACTGTTAGGGATTTACAGTAATTTTATTTTAACCCATGCAAGCGGGGCAATACTAGATTAGAATGGAGAATTAGTTAGACTAGAGGATTTACTGTATTCTTAGTTTTAACTGCACAACTTTTTTTTCTTTTTTTTTTTTTTTACAGTGGTCATAATTTAAACTGCACAACATTTGGGAGGTTCATGGTACATATTTTAATTTTAGCCAGTTTTTTACAGTCTTATTTTGTCTATGCAACTTTTAGGGGATTTAAAGTAGTTTTATCATTAAGAGAATACATTTAATTTGTACATTTTACAGCAAGAATACTGTCAAAACCCAATTTTGACAGTATTCTTGCTGTAAAATGTAAACAATTTGAAGGATTTAAAGAGTTGTACTTAAGCCTATCCTGCTTATTATTATTATTATTATGGCAAATATATATTTTGACGTGTTAAACCTTTAGGAGATTTACACATTGTTTTACCGAGGGCAACTTTTGGGCTTTTTGCCGTAGTCTTTTTTTACCTCTGCAAATTTCAAGGGATTTGTGAAAGCCTTTTTAGCCAGTACAATTTTGCATCATTTTTTTCATCTGCCTTATTTTACCAAGTGGGATTTACGGCACTTTTATTTGAGTGTATTGTGCTACATTCTAAAGCAATTCATGAAAACGCTGGATGTTTTCCAGGATGAGCGAAACCAAATACTGACGGCCTATTTGTGGATACGACAAGTGTGGCTCGACGCACATCTCAAATGGATTAAGGATGACTACGATGGCCTCGACACCATCCGTATACCTAGCAGTTATGTATGGAGACCCGATATTGTCCTATATAACAAGTAGGTCGGAATGGTGTTGAGTTACCATTGTAAGAACATTCGGTTTAGATGTGAAACGACACAAGCTGGACATTCCTTGAAGACGTTATTCACGGGAGTGTGCAGACCGACATGTCTGTTTCTTATGCGGAAAATAGACAAAGTTGACAATGGGACACTTTTTCTTGAGACTTAACTCGCCTCATCTTTGTCTTACTGGAAAGACATAAAACACAGATGCAAACTGGGGAACGAGCGCAACAAACTGTGGACGTGTCCCTCGGAGGCCGTTCTTGTGTCTTTTCAGTTTTTTGGGGGGAATTCCTATATTACAATTTTTGGGCTATTTACGGTAGACCTGCACAGTTTTTGCTGGACTTAAAAGCTAGTTTTATTTGAACCTGCACAACATTTAGCTGAGTTAATACTTATTTTAACTTGTGCAGCTTTGGGGCTTTTCACAGTAGTCTTACTTCAACCTGCACAACTTTTGGGAAATTTCAGGCCTCATATTTTAACCTTCACAACTTTGGAGGTTAACAGCGGTAATATTTTAACCAGCACAACTTTTGGTGAACCTTTACGGTAGTCTTAAGTCATTCACTCCCAGCCTTTTTCACTGAAGCAACCCCCTTCGCTCCCAGCTGTTTTACTGGATTTTGACAGATTTTGCAAGGACCGCAGAATATTGTGTTCTATTGCTATAGAAACATGGAACCTCAAAAGAAAGACTAGAGTCTCTTCTTTCATCGGAAAAAAAGGTATATATTTCTGCATTTTGCTGCAATTAGCATTAGAATATATGTCATCATTATTACTCACAAATCTGTTTGAAACAGTGGGGAAAAGAGCTTTTTTGCAACATGGCCCTGGATGATCTTATACTCTGCTGCCTCCTGCTGGCCGTTTCATTGCTTTAAGTCACCTCTTCATGTCAGGCTGCATGAAAGCCTGTATGCTCTAGCATAAATACATAAAAAAAAAACGTATAAAAAAAATTTGGGGACCATGGCAATATTTAAAATAGAACATTTTATACGTTTTTGGGGGCAAATAAGTTAAACTGTGCAATGCTTTTACTTGAACCAGCAAAGTTTGGCACGATGGTCGTCCACAACATTTAGAGGATTTCCGGTTATCCTGGACTGGAAGTTGACCTCTAACTTCTCATGACAGGCTTGGGGAATCCAGGTCCAGAAAGTAAAAACCCTGCCACAGATTTGGCCACAGGTGCTTCTACTTAACTGGCAGGTAAACAAGCTCATAGAAGCACCTGTTGAGTAGAAGCACCTGTGACTCAAGTCAAACTGTTTCACGGTTTGTTCTCTCTGGACTTGGATTCCCCAACCCTGAACTTCTAATTTAGGACCCTAGTTGTAGCGCGGTGGTGGGAAAACTTGGTCCTCGAGGGCCGGAGTCCAGCAGATTTTGGAGGTTTCCCTCTTCCAACACAAGCTGATTCCAGTCAACAGGATCAATACCAGGCTTATGCAGAGCTTGCTGATGAGCTGATGATATTATCAGCTGTGTTGGAGAAGGGGAACATCTCAAATCTGCGGGACTCAGGACCGAGTGTTCCCACCCTGGTTCTAGCGCGTTACTCATGAATTCAATAACTCCAATCCACTTCTCCATGCAAAGTTTTTCTGCCTTTCAGTGCCGACGACCACTTCACGGGCCCCATGGACACCAACGTTGTGATCCGCCACGACGGCCAGATCATGTGGGACTCACCGGCGATCACCAAGAGCTCCTGCAAGGTGGACGTGTCCTTCTTTCCCTTTGATGCGCAGCAGTGCAGGTTCACCTACGGTTCGTGGACCTACAACGGCAACCAGCTGGACATCCTGAACGCCATGGAGAGCGCCGACCTGGCCGACCTGGTGGACAATGTGGAGTGGGAAGTCTTGGGTATGCCGGCCAAAAGGAACATCATTTTGTACGGCTGCTGCGCCGAGCCTTACCCCGACATCACCTACACTCTGAAACTCAAAAGGAGGGCGTCCTTCTACGTCTTCAACCTGCTGATACCTTGCGTGATGATCTCGTTCCTGGCTCCGCTGGGCTTCTACCTGCCTGCAGACTCCGGAGAAAAAGTGTCTTTGGGCGTCACCGTGATGCTGGCGCTGACTGTCTTTCAACTGCTGGTCGCAGAGATTATGCCACCGTCGGAGAATGTACCACTCATTGGTAAGGACTCAAGATAAATATGTCATGCGTACAAGGTTACGTTGTGTTGTCACAATGACCGGATGCATCCTTCCATTCCTCCAAGCTGAACTAAAGGATATGGCCCATAGCCTTTCACGCTTAGTACCTCTTCAATACATCCAACATACGTGGTGGTCGAGTGGGTCACATTCCTGCTTTTCAGCTGGAAATCCCCGAACCAAACTCTGGATAAAGGGGAAAGTTGCATCAGGAAGACCACACCGGCATTAAAAAAAATGATCTGTACAAATCAAGAGACTTAAAAATCGGAATCACTGTGGCAATCTTTAAAGGCAGGAATAAAAAGACAATAATAACTAGAGCTGCGAGGAGCTATAAAGGGCCCTCGCCGCCCGGGCCACTTCGGGGTTCTGGCACATTTATTGTAGATTTTTTTTTTTTTTTTTTTTTAATGGCATGATAAACCTTTACGTCTGTTTTTTTGTTTGCCAGGTTTGATGAATGTGTAAAGCTCAATGAGTTTGGTTAATGATAAGAACCCTCAAAAATCAGCTTTGTTTTTTTTTTTTTTTTGGCAAGGAGTTGCCTTAATTGGCCTTTTTTTTTTCTTTTTTAAAGTATGTGTATACATCATTGTATCGTATATATCATCGTTAGTTTTACTCATAGCACAATATTGCTTTTATTGTCCATAGAGAGCACACAAAATAAAAAGTACATATGTACGGATTGGTCTGATGCCACTGAACATTTTGAGGGGTCGAATGTAAAAAAAAAAATAATAATAAAAAATAAATGACTGAGCTAACACACTTACAAAGAGGATCAAGTTAAAGGTAAAGTTCTTTTTTTTTTTTTTTTTTAGATATCTTCAGGTCATGACTATAAACACACATGTGAAGTTTGGGATTTTTTGGAGCATGTACTGTAATCTTGCTGAAACGTACAACAGGGGCTGCTTCATTAAAGATTTCTAGGGGGCGCTAGTGAGTTTTTTTAATTTTGAAATTGCATAATACACTATAAAACACTCATTTCACTGCTCGGGCCCTAATTTAGTTGTCTGAACCTACATACATATTTTTGGGAAGACGTTACCATTGAGAGTCAAACTCAAATTGGGGTTTAGGTTCAGGGTTTACCTCAGTGAAATTACCAACCAGAACTAACCAATGTGAAATGATCTCTCACTAACAGGAAAGTACTACATCGCCACCATGACCATGATCACCGCCTCCACCGCTTTGACCATTTTCATCATGAACATTCACCACTGCGGCCCGGACGCCAAACCCGTCCCCAAGTGGGCCAAAAAGATCATACTGCAGCACATGGCCCGAATGTGCTTTGTTTACGAGGTCGGGGACAACTGCATGGCTCCCCAGTCGGAGAAGCCGGAACCTCCACTGTTGAAGAACCGCAACATGAACGGCTTGGCGGGGGCCTACAGGGACGACGGGACCGTTGGACTGGAGGCAATTGAAAGACAAGACTCGGACGAGCCGATGGGGACGAACCCCACCAATCGCTACAACTCCTGGAAGAACGGCGCCTTTGTCAGCATGGACTACGAAGACTCGAGTGGCGCGAGGAGATGCCGGAAAGGCGGCGTGAGCAACACGGGGGGGTCCCGTGAAGCCCCTTGTGACGAGAGGCTTCTGCTGTTGCCTAATGTGGAGTACATCGCCAACTGCTACAGGGAACAGAGGGCCACTCAAAAGAGGACTGGCGAGTGGAAGAAGGTGGCCAAGGTACTGGACCGTTTCTTCATGTGGTTGTTCTTCATCATGGTCTTCTTCATGAGTCTTCTGATCATGGGCAAAGCCATCTGACACCTCGCTCATTTGTTTTGGGGAGTCATGCGCAACAACAGTGCATTACAAGTGCACCAAATGTTGTTGCCAGTGAACTGAACATATAGAGCAGTATGGAGGTCCAAAAACGGCAAAATTAAAAATAAACCGCTTGCAACGGCAAAGCCCAACCCAAGACACGCTTAGAGCCGCCCCCTCATTTGAATAATATTTCCACCTGACAGAGCGTCTGCAGCATGAAATAAATAAATGTGAGAGCAGAGCGTTTTTATTTATGGATTGATATTTAATTAAATTTATTGTTCCATTTAATTTTTGAATTATATTTTTTATATCCGTTTTTATTTTCACTTTTATTCATTTTTAATTTTGGCAGTTTTGGTCCGCCATTCAGCAGTACCTCCTTTTTACCTCTTTGACTGCCAGACGTTTTCAGAAAAGGGATGCCGTGGGTGCCAGCCGATTTAAGCATTTTTGACTGATCTTTCAAGGTCCATAGAAAATTATGTGTTTGGACTATGGAAACACACATACTACCAAATGAAAGATTGGACTCTCATCTTTCATCAGAAAAAAAAGTTTCTTTCTACCTTATTCCGTTTTTCAGTAATCAACAATAAAAAATGGTTCATTTCACCTCAGTTTTGAAAAAACGTATTTTAACGTCTTTGGCAGTCCTCCATAGGATTTTACTAAACGTTATTTAACGTTTTTGGCAGTCAAAGAGTTACATCATCAATTCTATTATTTGTTCCCTGAAATTATACTCATAGTGCCTTTCAGGCACACTTTCATGGTGTCATTGGACACATTTTCCAGTCTTTTTACCTTCTAACAAAAGGCGCCAAATCTTCCACGTGGTGTATCTGATTCAGATGTTAATAACCTCAAGTAAAAGCTGAAATGTTGATGTCGTCTCATATTCCTATTTTGATGTCAAACCCTAATGTTTGCTGTCTACAGCAAAAATGAAGGAAGGGTTTGCCTTCCCTCGAGATTTTAAACCATTGTATCGCCCTCAAAAAGTGAAAAATAAATCAATAAAAAACATTTCCGAGTGTTCTTGTTCTGAGGAATACAAATAAACACAAGTGCTTTCTAGCGTTGACCTAAATCTCGGGGTCTGTGTTGGCGCCAAAGGATGTGTAGCCAGTGGCTATCAAATCAATTAACGGGACCACTCCGGATCTGTCATGTCCATAGTGGGTCTCACAGGTGACACAATTAGTCCTTTCCAAGGGCCTCAACTGCCCCATTGTGGCCATTTAGTTCCCAAGGACTCTATGTGACCACTTTAATTGATTTAATTAGCGCTAAATATGACCAGAAGTATAAACAAAAAAACTCTCCAGTTCACATTTGATGGATTTTTGATAACTAAATGTACTGTACAGTTTGCGTTGTTAGCTATTTTTATCGTAAATGTGACGTAATGTCAATTATGTATAGTACAGTCTGAATTTAGTCATATGAATGCTTCAAATACATTCTCATTAGTTTAAGATGTTTCATACTTGTTTTTTAAAATGTCTTTTGTTTTCCTCCAGGCTAAACGTGTAAGATTGTTGCTTTACAAAACAAACAAGTGGTCACCTTGAGGGAGTCATTAAAGACTCTTCGCTAACAAATGGCATCTTCATTAGCTAGCAGAGCTTTAAACGAAGCCTTTGGGGAGTAATTACCATGCCAGGCAGTTAATAACAATAACAATATTTGCATCGCTCCCAAAGGAGCTCATTAATAATAAGGTGTTTTGACGGTAATGAGGCCCTCAAGCTGATCGGCTCTAATACTCTTAAGTTGAAAAACTTTGCAAATACAGATTTTATTTGAGTTTACAGCTCAATCCACATTCACTTATAATACGCACAGTTAAAACTAACTATAAATACTGTAGATAAACTACTAACTAAACACTACTCTATCCTCGCCTGACATTGGAATCATGTTTAATGTGTTTGATTTAGAAATGCACAGCTGTTGAATAAGGCAACCAAAATAGCAGACATTATTCAAAACGTGAGTCAAGTGCATGTCAATCACAATTTGACATGAATTGTTATTTATGTGAAGGTAGGACTTCAATTGTCGTAAAATAGCAAAGTGTTGTCATTGTATTCCTGACGCTCAGTACTTTTTCCAGGTACTGCGTCCTTCTCGATACTTCAACAAAATATTCTCATTACTTTTGTCAAGAGAAAAGAAATTGATCTTATCTTGGTTTTGATTTGTCATGTTTTGTTTTTTTACCAGTCTTGGCATACGCCATACAAGTCGCTCAGTTTTTACTATTGAACCAGTAAAAACTGCCAACTGAGTGCTGATGCCTTATTTCAAGATATCAAGTAGCCTCATGAAGGCTGCCAATACTGGAAACCGATACTCAAGGCAAACAGCTGGCGTCCAGTAAGGCATCCATGCCAGTATTTGGTCCATTTACCAAAGACTTTCTTTTCCTAAGTATCCGTACTTCTACTTAAAAGGAACCCCGACTCTAATGACAAGTTTGCGCTACAAGATTAATTTGGTTGCTACTGACATAACCATGAGATAATTTTTTCCAAAATCGTTTCTAGTTTAATACATTTTGTAGAAACTTTATTTGGACGTACGCTGCCATTGTAATTTACGTCGCAACGCGTTCAGTGCGTAGTGACGCGAGCAATGTAAAACGTCTATAAGGAAAGCAAGGTAAGCCTCGTAGCGTTCCTAAAGAAACGACATGTGATCGGGAGAGTCACCAATCGTCCCTTTAGGAACGCTACAGAGGCTTACCTTGCTTTTTTTAAATATTTTTTTTATAGGCGTTTCACATTGCTAGGCAGAGAGCAAGCCGCCATTCTAAGTCGCTACGCATCGAATGCGTTGCGACGTAAATTACAATGGCGGCGTACGTCCAGATAAAGTTTCTACAAAATGTATTAAACTGGAAATGATTTTTGAAAAAATAATTTCCCAGTTATGTTAGTAACAACCAAATAAATGATATAGAGCAAACTTATCACAGTAGGGGTTCCTTTTAAGGAAAGAGAGTGCGTATATTTGCCACCTGTGCCAAAGTCATAGCCACTTGTCTAAACAAGTGGCTAATCCCAGAGGGCACTGATGTCACCAGTTTATCGTCTGCGATTGCAGCATTATAAGTACGACGCGGGGAGACCCTCCATTCCTCGTGCTACCTCACCGCACGTTGATGGTCGACAAGTGAGAAAATGTCCAACGAGTCTTTGGGCTTGACGCCCTACGTGAGCCTGGGCACGTTCGTCATCCCGTTGGGCGGCAAGTACCCCATCTTCTCGGCGGGCGTCCTCATCTACGCGTTCTGCATCTTCTGCAACGTGACGCTGATGGCCGTGATCGTCCTGCGCCGCAACCTGCACAAGCCCGTCTACTTCATCCTGCTCAGCCTGCCGCTCAACGACCTGATGGGCATCACGGCCATGCTGCCCAAATTCCTGTCGGGCGTGCTCAGCGAGACCAACCGCATCCCGTACTCGCTGTGCGTGCTGCAGGCCTTCCTGCTGCACATGTACGGCGGCGGCATCCTCTTCATCTTGGCCGCCATGTCCTTCGACCGCTACGTGGCCATCTGCATGCCGTTGCGCTACAGCGCCGTCATGACGCCGAGGACGGTGGTTTGCATCGTGGCCTTGGTGTGGGCTTTGGACTTTGTCCTGATCACGTTGCTGTTCTCCTTGCAGAGCAGGCTGCCGCGCTGCCGCTCGGTCATCACCAACGTGTTCTGCGACAACCCGTCGCTGCTGAAGCTCATGTGCGGCAACACGTCCATCAACAACATCGTCGGGCTGTTCAACACGGCCATCATGCAGGCGGTCAGCGTGTCCGTGCAGGCCTTTTCCTACGTCAAGATCCTGATCGCCTGCATGGTGAGCAGGCGCACCCACGCCAAGAAGAAGGCGGTCAACACCTGCGTGGCTCAGCTGGTCATTTTGATCATCTTCGAAATCGTGGGCACGTTCACCATCTTGTCGCACAGGTTCCAAAAGGTGTCGGGCGATTTGCAGAAGATCATGGGCGTGTTGATATTTCTCATATCGCCACTCCTGAACCCGCTAGTCTACGGGCTGTACACCAGTGAAATACGAAACACTTTGCTCAGGTTTGTGAGAAACAGAGTCTTTGTCTAAAAACTTGAAGTTGGAAGATAGAGAAATTAGCCAGTAAAGACAAGAAGAAGGTTGGCAGGATTCTGACTTTATTCTCAGAATTCTGACTTTAAATCTCAGAATTTTGGCCTTAATCTCAGAATTCTGATTTTAAAGTGAGAATTTTCACTTTAATGTCACAATTCTAACTCTAAAATTCTGTCTTTAAGATGAGAAAAACTTTTTTCCCCTCTCTTCACTGGCCCTAATCCTCTTCTGTAGGCTTTTGTGTGAAATTTCACGATGAAACTTAAAAGCTGTTGAACCTTTACAGATGAACTTAATTTGACCTTGTCTAAACTCTTGAATGCATGATGTCACACTTACATGTTTAATGTTTCAGTACACGACTTCTTCAGTTTCTAACAAGGAGCTAAACTGTCTGTTTGTTTTTTTAAATGTCTGATTGTTACTTCATGTAAAGCACTTAGTGTGCAGCTACGGTTGTTTTTAAAGTGCTCTATAAATTAGTAAATGAATAATAATAAATAGTAAATTAGAGTTACTGATGGCCATTTCTTAGGGGTCGGTCGCCTTGATCTCATGACGTCAAAATGTGAATACGAATGTTTCAATACCAATACGGAGTTGAACTGGGAAATTCATAAATCAAACACCTGCTGTGAATGTTTCCGTTCTGCTCCTTGAGAGAGAACAGTAAGTTGTTCAAACCAGCTAAGTTCTGTTGCCACTTCCCTCTCAGAACATCCAGTTTGAAGGCACAAAATACTGCTGTTCAATTATTAGTCGTTTTAGTCTCATGATGTCTAAAACGTAAACAGCATAATGACGTAAAACGTCAAATATAAGTTTAACAAAATGGCAATGAATGATTGAAGATGACCTGGTATTATAATCCCAACATTGTGTGACGACTCTTGGAAGCTGAAATGTGTTTAACATTGCAAGGAACAAATATTAGCATTGTACCTCAGCCCACAGCTACATAAAAAAACAAAAATCTGCCTATATTTTAATGAATGCCGCTCCGACAGTGTCAATTAATACAGAGATGTCTTCAATTTGCAAAGACAAGGTTATGTCATGTTTTCCTGCACTACTACTTCAAACATCACAACTTTCTAGATTTCTCCTACTTCTACCACCTACAACTACTCCTACTACCACCACCATAAATAAAAATGGCTAATTATTTGTTCTGTGTCCATCATTCGTCAAAGCACATTTTTCACCGGACTAAAACTAGACTAAACCCCTCATTAATAAACAATAACTGGGACTAAATCAGTATATTTTCACCGACTAATGAAGATGAGTCAAAAATGTACTTAACTTAATAAAAACTTGATTAAAATCTATGGACATTTTAGTTCATGAACCAAAACGAGACGAAAATGATATGATTTTGTCAAATCTTGTCTCTGCTCATGTGTCAGAGTGACACACTCCCTTTCAAATATGCAGCTAAAACGCACAAACACATGGGAAAGACGGGAGTGTGCAGATTCTCGGTGAGAGGTTAAAAAAAAAATTAAGAAATTATAGTTATAACGTAACATTGACCCAACAGCTATAACGTTCCAACAATAATGTTAATCCAACCGCTAATTACTGCTGGCTAATTTGCTAGCTTGTAGCATGGAGCCATATTAGCCACTTGTTGATATACTGTAGTTGTGTGTGAATTTGTTTTTCACCAAAAAGATGAGAAAAATTTGATGTGAAATAGTTTTATATCTGATATGTTTCAACATTATCTGCTGACAAAAAAATAAGACAGGGGTAAAACGATTGTCCTGACTAAAACTAGAGTAAAACGTTGACCGTTTTTCTGGACTAAAACTAGATGAGTAAAATGATGTTTTCTTGGACAAAAATGCTAGATTTATAGTGGACTAAAAATGGACCAAATGAAAATGAGATAAAACTAACAAGCATGATTGAAACTGGACTAAGACTGAGACAAAATTTTAAAATGGCTGATAAAATTAACACTAGCAGACAGATACAGTAAATACAAAGAATTACAGACACGGATCGCTAGCTGGATAGGTGAAGTTGATTAATACGTACAGTATGCTCCAAGACAGACAGACTTATTTTACATACATCAGACAGATGGAAAGACACTTCCCAAATCCTCCAGAGAAAGCGCTTTGAATTCATCTCCAGTCGCTATGTTATTGTTATGTTGACGAGGTCACCAGCACCAAACGTCTTCCACCTCCCCAAAGAGTTCTCAGTGTTGTCACTTAGCTTTCGGCGTCTACAAAAGCAGCCTCTCACATACGAAGCATCTCGCTCAGGACACTCTGATGTCCCAATCACACACACGTGTGCTTTCTGTTTTTTTTAATTGCACTAACTATAGTTGAATGCTGAATTAGAGCTGATACATTGGTAAGTCGCTTTCTTTCTAAGTGTTTTTATCTGGCTTGCTAATGGTGACTTTTCCGGGCCGCATTTTTTGCCTTTTTATTTTTATTTTTATTTTCCTTGCCCTCTTGTGGTTCGATTAGAGGATGTCGTTGATATTTGTCAACTGTGGGCATGTGAAGCCCTTTGAGACTCTTGTGTGATTAAGAGCTATATAGAAATAAACATGACATGTCGACTGATAGATAGATAGACAGATGAGTAAAAGAGTTGATTCAATACTTCACTACTTGATTGCTTATTTACTCGAGTACCTGCACTTGTACTGAAGTAGGGAGCGCAATTCCTTTTGCCGTCTCTTCAAGATGGCGTACAACACGTCGACTATGCTGGTGTGGCAGCACTTCCGCCTCCCCCCCGAGGGCGCGTTGCCCGCCTTCCTCTTCGCCAGCCTGAGCTACGCCGTCATCCTGTTCTGCAACCTGCTCCTCCTCCTCACCATCGTCCTGAGCAAGAACCTGCGGCAGCCCATGCACCTGATCCTGCTCAACCTGCCCATCAACGACCTGCTGGGCTCGTCGGCCTTCTTCCTGCAGCTGCTCAAGGAGATGCTGAGCGAGTCGGGGCGCCTGTGGCACCCGTGGTGCCTGACTCAGGCCTTCTTCATCCACTTGTACGCGGCGGCCACCGTGCTCATCCTCACCGCCATGGCGTACGACCGCTACGTGGCCATTTGCCTGCCGCTCAAGTACAACGCGGTGATGACGCACGCTCACGTCATGAGGATCATCGCGGCCATCTGGCTGGCCTGTTTGCTGATGATCGGCGTGCTGTTTTTCCTGTTGCTGCGCCTTCCCCGCTGCCGCTCCGCCATCAACAACATCTACTGCGACCATCCCTCCCTGCTGGCGCTGGTGTGCGCCAACACGACCGTCAACCACGTGTATGGCCTGCTCACCGTGGCCTCCACCCAGCTGCTGGCCAATGGCGCCATCATGTACACGTACCTGCGCATCCTGCTGGCCTGCTTCCGGAGCCGGCGGTCCGACACCAAGGCCAAGGCCCTGCAGACGTGCGCCACGCACCTCTTTGTCTTCCTGCTGCTCGAGTGTCTGGGCTTGTTCACCATCATCTCCTACAGGGTCAAGAATCTACCTCCCAGGTTCAGGAGCTTCATGGGGTCCTCCACTATGATTTTCCCACCGTCGCTCAACCCCATCGTCTACGGGATCAAGACAAAAGAAATTCGGGACAATTTGGTGTACTTCTTTAGGAGTAAAATGATCAAGAGCTGTGTCAGGGATGTACATTCTTCAAGTTAATAGATTTTGATTCAGGCAGAGCCTTTTCCATTTATTAACTGCAAATTTGGCTTGTCAAGACTTGCGACAGTGTACCTGCATAAAGTACCTCAATATTAGAGCTGTCAAACGATTACATTTTTAAAGCAGGTTAATCACATCTTAGAATTTTGACTAATCACGATTAATCGCTTAGTTAAAAAGGCTTTTTATCAGCATTTTTTTTTTTGCCTGCGAAAATTTAAAGAGCACCTGCTATGTGTTGATTCTTTCTATATTTAATGTTATGAGGACATCTTCAACATTTTTTGATCCACCGCACACGCTCACTTAATTACTTGCATAATTAAAATTAGGGCAAAAAATGACCCCAGTAGTTTGTTCTGAATGTCATACGCAAACATTTATTAAATGCTTTACTTTAATGTATGTCGTTATGTTCCTTGCTCAAACACAACCTTAACGTAACCATCTGCTATCAAGATAAAAGATAATCTGGGGCCAAAATTAACAGTGCGATTAATCTGCATTCATACTTGATCAGTGTAATCATTTTTTGGGATTAATTAATTAGTTAACGCTTTAACTTTGACAGCGCTACACTGAAAATATACCACAGCAAACTAGATGACAAAACATGAAACTGCAAAGTTATAATAATGGGCAGTAGAGGGAATTAAAAGTCATATTGTCCTGATATACTGTGGTATAACCTCTATGCTGTTTAAGAACTGAATTAGGTCATTCTTAACGTTGGTCTTTTATTTATTTTTTAATCATTACCTTAAACTCCATCACTGATAAATCCAATGAAGGGGCTTTTGAATTGACCTAGGTAAAATTCAGTTTGCGCGTTTTTCGTGTATGTGTGTGTATGTATTGTGTAGTCAACCTGTTATCATTCATACAAAACAAAAATGTGTTGTCTTTTACCAAAGCAGATGCTCTGTTTTGTTTTCCGTATAAGTAAGCAAAATGTGAGTAAACTGAGATCATTATATATGATTATTTTAACAATGGAATGCTTTTCCTGACATTTTGTGATTGCTGGTGTCGTGCCATGAGATTTGTGTCTGGTAAAATCCAGAATGTGCTTTGGATCAATAAAGCTCGGGAAACACTGCGTTACGAAGAATTAGCCAACAGGTGGAGCCACATTCAATCATGACAATCAACAATCATTCATTGTAGCTTATGACGTGAACTGTATAAAAGAAAACTTATTGTGTGTACTGTCACAATGACAGATAGATAAACATTTCTTCAAGTATTCTGCCTCAGAATAATCCTAATGTATTGAAAAAGCCGGGAGAAATTTTGGAAGGGGGGAAAAAAAACTTGCTATACACTTAGCTTGAATTTTGTTGGAGTTCCAGGTGGGCAGGTGCAGTTTCCAAGCGTCCACAAATCCCGATTTCATATACAGTATTGCCCCAGTTTACTTACAAACGAGTAATGGCGACGTCAACCTTATGTCCAAAAGGAGAAAACAGTTATGCTCATGCTGTAAAAGTGCATAAGGTCTTATTCTGACGTTCATTTTCACTCGTCTCTGTTTACTTAAGAACACGACTGGCACCACTCGGCGGAAAATGTAACTACACTCGTAAAATCATGACCAAACGAAATGCATAAAATACAAAAAAGAAGACAATTTGTGATCATATATACTTTTTTTTTTTAAGGACTTTGGTCTTGAAAATATACAAAATTATTCTCGTTAGATTTTGTGGTATGTATAAACTACATGTCCCAGAATGCAGTACAATTGACAATTCCAAACATTCGGGCATGTCTGATATTTCCACAATGCAAATGCTTCCTTTACAGTAGAAAACAAATGGTGTCTTGTATTGCTTTTGCCTGTAACTAGCATACAAACTAGGCAGATTTCATCACGTTTTGAAACAAAAACTAATCCTCACAAATCAAATTACAACGATTCAAAATCCAACGCAATGAGCGGGAAGTGTCATTTCACCAAGTAAGACCGCCATTTTGACTCGTGACGTAAGCTCATAATTGTCAGTAACTGGCTGCCCCCTTCTCCAACTTTCATCAAACGCAATCGGCCACACCCACACTTGTCCTTGCACCCGTGGCAGATGTGGGTATTCCCGATGTTATTTCAGCATTTAATGTACACCATCGACACTGCAGTTTATGAAATGATCTTTTTACTGGGAACAAATCAATCTGGCCTTGGTGTCGTGTTTTTCTGTGTCGTTGACGTTGTCTTGTAATTCCCGTCGGGATTTTCGTGTCTCGTCTGGCTAAATGGTGGCTGCTCATTACGTTTAATGACTTCTCTTGTTTGCAAGCTGTTGATAGGAAACGCAAAGTCTTGCGCCTCCGCAGCTGCTCGCTCGAGTCTCTTAATGACTCTCCGAGGGAATCGTGATACAGTAAACAGCGGAGATTGTGTTTTGCAACACTTTGAACAGTCTCCCGGGATACTGACTTCAGTCATGCAAAGACGTGCTTTTGTAAAATCAATCAATGGTGTATTTGTTCATGGTTTGTTTGCACAATTGACATCTATGTAAATATAACTGTCAGGGTGGACGTGAGTGGTTGAGGGATGGTGGACCCAAATGCGGGGAAGCAAAGCAGTGAGACAAGAATGAAGTGCAATATGAGGAACTTTAATGAAACATAGGGAGACCGGTGAGCAGACAACCAGAACTTGATGGGACGTGACTGGACTGATTTGACTTGACTTGGGCTATGGCTTCTTGGCGGTGACGATTGCTACTTGGTGGTGACAATAACATAGGCAACGCACCCACACCGACTGGACAAACACAAGAGACTAAGGCCCCGTCCAGACGGAAGCAAAGCCGGCTTGGTTCCTCAAACAAATCCCGTCCACACAGAAACATTTCAAGACTTGCGTGTGTCCAAAAGAAAATGCTGAAGACGTTTAACGGCTGTAATGTATATGCCAAGTCTGGAGTGGCGCTGTAGAGCAGCCACAGAAAGTACAGAAAACATAGAAGAAGAATCAGCGAAGAAGAAAACTTTTTCGAACTTTATTGCAATCTACAAAACAAACATGGCTTTGCCGAACAAAGGAGAAGTGACAATGGCGGGTGATTCAAGTACAACACCGCTTGTTGAACGTGGAAATAAAGAAGCAAAATATTTTGCGCAAAACGACGACGACACGGTTATCCGCCATTGTTGTTGACAGACTGACGGTTCGCGCGAGAATTGGCGCATACGTCATCAATCTGCGTCCATTACGTCATCGCTGGAGGAGTATCTTCTTGCATATGGCGTCCAGACAGACGCGTTTGGGACGCGTTTTCAAATCTTTCCACTCTGGAGTCTGCTTTCAAAAGTGATCGATTTCAAACTACGAAACCGCGCCGTCATATGGACGAACGGCCTAAACGGTAAGAAAATTGTGAGGATACGTTGAAACTGGCTGTTGTGTGAACGGGCCTAAATACACCAACACTAATGAGAAACACCTGGGGAAGGGAAGACACACACAGCTGGATGTGGTTAGACATAACGAGACAAGGGAAGAAACCAGGAAAACAAGACTAAAAACACCAACCACAGACCAAAACAACAAGAACACCCATAACAAACAAAAAGCCAGCCAGCCGCAGCTGACATGGTTGAAACAGAGCTAATTTTGAACGACTCAGACTTCTGCACCTGGCAGAAAATGCTCCACAGCTGCGTACTCCATCTGTTTGGCATCCATTAAATAGTTCAACTGAGAATCTTCTGGTAGTTCATGTTAGCATAGCGAGCATTAAAGATAAAAAGGACCGGCGAAAAGTTGTCTCCGAACTTGCCACATTCATTGTCCAAGGTTACCGTCGCGCATTCTGTTTCAAGTTAAACAATTTTATGTTTGTGATTAAAAGGTGTCTCTGTGTTTTTGGTATCTAATTGCTCCTCTTCCTTGTAAAGAATAAGCTGGATAGACGGCTCTTGGCGTTGAAACAATTGTATGTTTATGCACTGCTGATTAGCATAGGGCATAGCATCACCTTAGCTAACTCTTTTTGCACTTGAAAGAGTCAACCTGAAACATTTCTTGTCAATAACATGCAATATGTGACCTTGCTAGTCTGAACATGACATTTTGATTAATATTACATTTGTGGAATATGAGTTATGCAGCAAAATCTAGCCGTTTTTATCCATCTCAGGGGGCGGCCATTTTGCCAGGTTTGTGGCGGGGTGGTCTCTATTTCTAAACAAGTTAAAAAATAAATAAATAACAAGCGGACGGAATGTGCTGTTTTGAAGACCGCCTTTTTCTTTTATCACTCCCCAATACTGTATTAGATTTGGAAGAGGCATCTTTTGTTGAATTACAGTTATAATTCTTTAATTAAAAAAAATACAAGTTTCCTCCTGTAAACATCATTAGGCATATAATTTATACACATATTTAAGGCAAGTTATAAAATGTCTGTAGTCCTCTTGGACATGTCTAACAAATTTAAAACATCATGCTGTTTCTACGAAGTGCTGTTTTCCAATTTTGATCGCATGCAGAGAAACGTTTGTTGGGAGGAGCAATATGGCGGCCTCGCGACTTCAAAAGTTTTGATATTCAGATCAGTGGTCATTTTCACTCGACAGCAGGTGACAAAATGGCTGCCTTCTGATATTGATTAAAACGGCTGAAGTACTGTAGAGTAGTGTGTACAGTAGGGTAGAAAACTTTGTGTACTGAATTCCACGTGTGGTTCAATCTGCAAAAAAATAACGAGAAAGAAAATTCTCAGTCTTTGCCGGTAAACAATTGTCTGTTTAGTTGCTATAAGTGTGACAGCAACTTGTGACACTGGAGACGGTGCTGTCACGCACAACACGCACAACACGCACGCTGCTGAGAGTGAAGCATTAAACACAAGGGATATTAGCACATCTAATGAATGAAAAAAGCACGCTGGCGTTTTGCTCATCTGGGATTTTGGAGTGATTAGGACGATTACCTCAGCGTCTCCCTCGAGGGCCGAAATGCCTTTAGTACTGTAATCTAATTTATGGATTCCGTTTGCTCTGTTGTAATTGTAAATAAACCTTGGAAATGGCATTGTGCTGTAGTTTCTTGCAGAGATGCAGATTTTAGTCACTTTATTTCTCATTGGATCACGGTTACCACGTACGTGTTTCTCTAATTGAGATCTTGCTCATCATTATTTCCTACGATTTAGCCTGTTAACTGTTTTTTGGGGTAACTTGACAATTTTTTCCTTTTCGAAAGAGGTTGTTTTGATCCTTCTGCATTCAATATTTCAATATATTCGTTTTTAATAGTATTATGTGCTTTTATTCTCCCCCCCAAACAAAAAAATAATAATTCTCCATCTTAACTCATTCACTGCCATTGACGGCTATAGACGTCAAAAATTCATTTGAACTATTTCTATTTACCATTTTTTTTGTATTAGAACAGATATAAAATTTGTGATTAATCGTGAGTTAACTAGTAAAGTCATGCGATTAATTACGTTTAAAAATTGTTATCGCCCGACGCCCCAATTTTTTTTTTTAGCTTCTAAATTGCATTTTGAACTTTTTCCCGTCCTTGTTGAAAAATCGTCTGACCTTGACCTTGCACTCGAGGTCAATAATGCTCTGGAAAAAAATATGCCCAAAAATAAAAAAATTAAGTACCTTTTTGTAGGGGTGGGTAATCTGATTGTCTCACGATTTTATTCGATTCAGATTTTTGGGTCTGCATTAGATTCATAAACGATTTTTGATTCAGAAATAATCTGATTGACAATGATTTCTGCTTCAATTAATAGATGTGCAAAGAATCGTCACAATCTACTCCAGTCTGTCTCGCTAATGCTAATTAGCACGCTACTCGCGGCACTTTTATCACTCACAAGAACGGCTATTCATACGAAACGCTTGAGGAATGTATACGGAGAAGTATCCTAACATTACTCACCGGAATATGCTCTTCCTGCGCTGCAGAAAAAACAACTTATTGGCAAAACTTGATCGTGACTTTTTCCTTCTACTCTCCAATGTGGCTACAACTTAACTGTGTATCAGAAGGCGCGGAACTACACTGCCCCTAAGTGGCCAAATTGGGTACAACATGACCAGCGCTCCCAATAAAGACACACACAAACAAGGGCAAGACAGTACGAAATAATTTTGGTTCATTTAAAATCAATTTTGAATCCTAGAATCGCAATTCTTATGAGAATCCATTTTTTGGGCACACCCCTACTTTGTAATTTGGGGCATTTCTCATTTTCTGCACAAAGGTGCTCCAACACGATTTATAAGTTATATCATCAGTTGTTTATGGAATGATCATTTGACACCAAACACAGACCTACAAAGTGCAAAACCACAAAACATTTCAGCAGTTACCAATTTTTTTCCCCAGAGCTCAAAAGTCGAAGTTTCAGCTTGAATGAATACTGGTACCAACCACAAGCTCGTCGAGCGAGCAAAAGAATGACTCCTTAAAAAACAACAGAAAAACATTTATTTTACGATAGGACATTCTTGAATGTCGACAGCTGCACTTTGTTGATAATCGAGTGGTATTTAAAACAAAAAGAAAAATTACAAGGAGGATGGCACGAGGAAAAGAAGACTTTTCAAAATAAAAACAATACCGTACAATCAAAACCGTGAAATCTCATTACTGAGCAAGAGGGAACACCTATAGAGACTTAATACTGTCCTGCTGGCAGGGGAGAAAAAACGAGCACAAGAAAAGTCCCCAACAGGGAAGATATGTTTTTTTTTTTTCCTCAACACTGTACAGTACATCTTAAAAACATTAATTAAATATACACGTTCCATCTGGACATCAACATGGTGGCTTGAGTACATTGTGGTTGGTTATATGGCATCGACAAAATTCAGGTCCCTCCCCCACTTTCTTGCTGCCTCCCTGCCTACTCATCATCTTCCTCCTCATCCTCATCGTCCTCCTCTTCCTCATCTTCCTCATCGTCATCGTCCGCCGCGGCGGCGGCTGAGCTGGAATCGACTTTGCCCTTGGTGCGATAGGCCACGATGTCCTACGGCAACAAGCGGACGGGACTTTAAACAATCGTTTGTTTGGATGAATACATTCTTCATCAAATCAATCACAATTCGATGGAGTGCGGTGGGCATGAAGAGTCGACACCCCGTTCAAATGCCAAATTTTGATATAAAAATAAACAGACATCCAAAATACAACTTTTTTTTTTTTTACTTTTGATGTGACCCACAAAACAATTGTTTGAGAAGTTTAAATATCAGAAACAATCCGGTTGAACAAGTGTACACACCCTGAGTCTTATTACTGCATTGTGACTGTTCATTATTAACCAATACTATATACAATATGGGCTCATTTGACCCAACTTTCTGGGTTGGTTTGGACTAAACAACACAAAAATGGGTTGGCTTTGTATCTTATCAAAAAAAAAAAAAATATATTTGGGTCATTTTAATTAAATTGTGCTCTGGCAAGAAGACAAATGTCAGGACTGATGAAATGTAATGTAAAATTAAATGTCAAATTTTAGATTGTGTTTTAAAGGCAACAACAAATCTGACCAGTAGAATATTGAGACATTAATGAATTACCTATTTTGTATTTTCGCCGGACGACGCATCCAGCGGCATCCGTCAAATGGCAAACTAGCACAAAACACATTAAGCGGGACAGGAAGTCCGACGCAGTTTCAAAATAAAGTTTCCGGTTACTTTTCAGAATAAAACACTGGCCAGATGTCAGTAAACGTCATAATGGGCGGAGCCAGGCCTGGAGTCAACGGGCCAGGTGATTAATTCACGGTTTAAACACCAGCGAACATGAACGAGGAGAGCTTTATATTGTAGGTGGAAAAAAATAAATAATAATATATGACACGGCACACCCTTTTTATAAAGACAACCACAAAAAAAGAAGGTAGGGAAAAAAAAAAAGAAAGGTTAAATCAAAGGTCCACCTCTATTTCTGCTTCTGTGTTGAGCACACACAAAAGTGTGTTTATCGTTGTTTTTAAATGCCACATTATCGCGCAAGATCACGCGAGACACAGCGGGAAGTTGTCCATGACGGAGCTGCCGGACCGCAGCTGTGCGCAGCTGGTGAGTCTTGTCCATAAAATTGACGTGTCCGGAGCACGCAGTCAAGACGCAGCGGAGCAGAGACGCAACGCACACGCAATGCGGTGTAATCCCGGGGTGAGCAGTTCACTTTTTTTCTCTCTTTTTCAGACCTAATCCACAATTCAAAGTAGTAGGTTGTGGTAATGCACCTAAAACATATTTTGCCAAACGCTATTAAAGATGAATTGTGGAACTTGTCACTTTTTTACTCGTGACTGCCACCTGTGGCCTAAAGCGTAATTGCAATTTGTGCAAATTTATATATATTAGTTGGGGATGATCATATTATATCAATATTAGAAAAGCAACTTATTTTTAAAAAAGTTAATTGAAAAATATATATAGCAAAAAATTCATTACTCGGGTATCATTGAAGAAATTCAAAGCCTATCAGCATAATGAACACTTTGCTAATTTTAGCATCAGAGCCT
The DNA here is from genome assembly GCF_051991255.1 of Vanacampus margaritifer. Classification (NCBI taxonomy): domain Eukaryota; kingdom Metazoa; phylum Chordata; class Actinopteri; order Syngnathiformes; family Syngnathidae; genus Vanacampus; species Vanacampus margaritifer. Next base: position 29,885,134 of record NC_135436.1, on the reverse strand, counting down.
GGCACTCCGGTTAATCGTCAAATCCCGTCAATGACAACGTCCACCATCGTCATCGACGGCAATTGACGATTAACGGAAGTTAGGTTTGTCTGGCTGAAAGAAAAGAAGAAATAGAATATTAATAATGTTATTATTAAATCATACTAAAATGTTTCACTAACGTGTCATGGCCGATGTGTTTTGTTGCGCGGCGAGAAAGAAAGAACGCGAGGTCAGGTTCGCGCTAGGAATGTGTCGGTACCTTGTCATATTTCTCCTTCAGTTTCGCCGCCTTCTTCTCGTAGGGCTGCTTGTCCTCCGAGGACGAGCCGTTCCACATTTCTCCCAGCTTCTTGGCCGTGTCGCCGATGGACAGGCCCGGGTGCTCGCTTTTCACTTTGGGGCGGAAGTCGGCGCAGAAGAGGAAAAACGCCGACCTGTTGGCGTCGGCGGCGAACACAGAGTTAACGATTATCCGAGTCTGGTAGCGACTGGGGCAAAAACGGCTACATGCTACTCGGCTTTGACCAGCAGGGTGCTGTCTGTCTAGTTTGCTGTCTAAAGACGAGGAAGAAAAGGCACATGCAGGCTAAAGAACGTCGACTGGGCAACATTATTCTGCTCAATATGGCGTGCATGTTAACAACAGTGCAGAATATTCAGACTGATCGATCTCCAAGGGTAAAAGCAAACGTGATAATAATATTTTTTATGTTAATTCAAGAATTAAATGAAATAAGTACATTCATATTAACAGAATTTAAACAATATATTTCTAAAAAGATACATATAACAAAAACACATATTTGTAATATCGCATTAAATAATGTAAATTACAATTAATATCAAATAGATTGAACAGATGTAATGCAATAGCGTAATGGTAATGTTTACATTACAATTTAAATATAATTTATATAACCATTTTTGAATAAAGATACGGTATAATACAAAATATAATATTCATAAATAATAATTACAAATAATATAATTTAATGGCCCTCCCTAGTTTGACGAAAAACAGCATCTTGATGCCAATTCAAAGTGTACTCACGGTGGTCTCTTGGGGGCATTGGGGTCCTTGAAGCGCTTCATCTTCTGTCCCTTGGGGGGGATGTAGTTCTTCATCTCGGCCTCATAGCGCACCTTGTCCTGCTTGGCCATGTCTTCAAATTTGCCTTTCTCCTTCGGGGACATTGTCTAAAACAAAAGCATTAAGATCACCATTTACAAATATTAAATATGGCAAGGCTTTTTACATTTTTTTTTTATTTGGAACGCCAGTCCCCATATGTATGTATACATTCTTCTTTACTATCCATTATTTGTATTACCGTATATATATTTTCTATTTGCATTTCATAAAGAACAAAAGTATCCCAAATGAAATGCCTTCTCCCCGGTTCTTGTAATGTTAGTAGGTGATGTTGTAGGCTAGCAACATAAAATGTGAACACATTGAACAAATAGGAATTCCAAAAACTACTGTCCAGTAAAAATAAAAATAAAATTAAAAAAATAAAAATAAAAAATCTAAAAAATGTGTGGAAATTACATTTTTGACCTGGGATGAAAATATGGGTGTTATTTAAGACATTTAAAGCCTAAAATGTAAGTTTCTGAATTTGAGACTTTTTTTCAGACCCTGCGGGAACCCTGTAATAAAAGTAACTGTTGTTGCTAATTACATCTACTGGAGGTTTCACTGACGGCCACTTTACCACTTCAATGAGATTCTGAAATTTGCCATTTACTCAGGAATTGATGGATGACATTGATGGGCTTTGTAAGCCTACTTCATATAAAATGTTGTGGCACCTTTACTCTGTGAAGATTGCAGTTATGTGAAAATATTTTAAGCCTTCATCATTTAATTTGAAACAAAATTTGAGATCAAATTGGGAATGTGGGATCGTGTGAGAGAACAGAAAGGAGTTTGAAAGGCTTGCCTTTTCGAATCGGCCATGTCTTACCTTCCACCGCTCGGAGCATTTCTTGGAGAACTCTGCAAAGTTGACGCTGGCCTCAGGATGCTTTTTCTTGTGCTCCTCTCGGCACGTTTGCACAAAGTAGGCATAGGAGGACATTTTGCCCCGGGGCTTCTTTGGATCCTTCCCCATTTTGCTGTGCTGAACCTGCACGTATAAAGAACATTTTACAAATAAATAAATAGTATACAACACAGACACACTAGAGAAGCACAGGCAATATGCAAATGAGAGCCATGCCCGACCGGGGGCTGTCTTTGTCTATTGTTTAATGGAGCTGGAGGGAGGAGAAAGGAAAAGGAGGGTGCCTGGGTTGAATGACTGATGAGCTTTTGTACATTACGACCACCATGATGCTGCATTAAATCCTCATTAAAAGCTACCTTTTGCATCCCAGGAACCACACTAATATTAACGCGTAAGGAAGCTAATTTTATTATGAGGTGAAAGTTGCCAATTAAGACATTAGCATTAGCTCCGCCCTTTTTGCTCGCTTTGTGTCCTCCAGCTTGTTAGCCGCGCTGTTAGCGCACAGAGCTAATTATTTCAAATGCTTGAAAGGGGGCCGACAGCTAACAGTAGGCCGCGGGCCATCCTCGCTCGTCACGCACCGGTGCCACGCTTGGAAAACGTATAGTACCAGAGACAACGTGCGGGTGATAATGGTAGCTGTTATTATTTTTAAGTGGCAAGTTCACCTTCTTTACTAGATGTTAGCCTTGCTAGCTCGCTACGACGAGGCTTGGCTAGGCTAGGCTAGGCTAACGTAGCGGACTAGCTCATGGGAGTTAGCTCTCCGTTGACACAACTGCGGACGTTACGCTGACCCACGGCGCGAGTGTGTGTTGACATTGGGAGGAGTCAGCCGTCACCCCACGCCGCGTGTAATCATGGGCTCCACTTTGAAGCATTTTTCGCCCCTCAAAAACCAGCCCCACTCCAATCCATTCGACAGACTCGCGTGTCTCACTATGCTAGTATCCTTCCCCATCGCTGTCATTCAAGTAAGTTCAACCCTTTTCCCCCTACACATAGACACTCACTCACACACGGGCACGGACGAGACGCTCCAACGTTTAAGCTGCGCTCCGCTCTACACAAACACATCCAACAAGTTCGTGACAAGCAAAGGCTTACCTCGAGTGTGTGTGTATGTGTGTGTCGTCTCAGACAATGGGACAAAAAGCACGATGTGAGTGCGCGATGATGATGATGATGATGATGCTCGCGTGTTTATCCTGATTGTCGGGAGCCCTGCAGCCGGCGGACATTGGCTGCCGCCGAGCCCCCCGCGAGTGTCTAATTGGGCAAGCGGCCACTTCCACCGGCGGGACGGTTGGCTGCTTGTCTGGAACGGGACGCCGTGGCGCTAAACTTGAATGGCAAATACGCGATAAGAGGCGAACCGTTACTTTACGGGAGTTGCGGCCATGCACAGGTGGCGAGATCGGACTCCAGTAGGAGTGTCGTTACTTTGGAATCCTATGAGTTCAATAAAACCCAATGGGAGCATCAAGCATCCCGGCGGGCCATCATTTGTTTGTTTACTCACACTTGCTGTTTTCTGTGCTGAGACATTGAGGTGACTTGATTCATACTTTGAATTGATCTGTCTGTCTTTCATTCCAGGGATGTATGAAGATGATTTGAATATCTGCCGCGGAAAAATGCTTCAGGTAACTGCACCCACTATTTCACAGTAAATTCTGCAAATAATCATCAGGGAACATGTTTTTTTTTTGGGCCGTACAAGCATAAAGTGTAATTCCACATCCACTACAGTAGGTGGCAGTAGTGCTCTCATTGTCGGAGCGTGGGCAAGGAGTATGATTGTTATTATTAGTTCCTCTGCAGAGGTGTATTTTTATTAGAGCTGTCAAACGATTACATTTTTTTATCAGATTAATTAAATCTTAGAATTTTGATTAATCGCTTAGTTGAAAAGGCTTTCTTAGCAACATGTTTTACCCGCCAAATTTAAAGAGCACCTATATATGATATATATATGATGCTATAGCATCATCTGCTGTCAAAATTATTAATGTGATTAATCTGCGTTAATACATGATTAATGCAATCATTTTTTGTGATTAATTGATTAGTTAACGCTTTAACTTTGACAGCCCTATTTTTTTTTAGACAAATTATACTATTTCTTGTCGGGGTGGGGTTTGTCACATGGCAAAAAATAAGTGAGAAGCACTGTCATATATTCTGCTTCATTTGATTTTGCATGACTGATGGGCGGATGTATTATACTGCCTCCTGATGGCCAAGGCGGGCACAACAGTATGTGTCGCACAATGAATTGCATTGCAGCATTGAATCACAACACACAATCTTAAATTCTTTATATCATATTTAATTATGTTATTGTCTATGTTTTTATCATTTGCAATGCTATCAAATGAACCACAAAGACGGATTAATGCCCTTCTCATGCTCCTTTGCACACCGCTGGCTTGATATTTAGTTGTGACAGCAGCCAGCGTGCAATCTCTCCTCGTTCTCGCAAGGTATCTACAAGCATCCAGTCTTTATTACACAAAATATTGCCGCATTTTTTTATTTCTGCACTGAATTTTTTAGTATGACTCATAAATGATTTGCGTGTGATTGATTACAGGAAGACAAATTGGCTTCCCCTGTCACCCGGTATTGAGCTTAAATCAACTGCACTGAAATAGAGAACACTTTTTTCTTTCTTCCTCGCAATAAGGCCGCATCGTCCCGGCGCCAGGACAAGCGGCTCCTGGGGAGATTCTGGAGTGACGAGGTCCACCAAGGGCACATTTGGTGAGCATGTTCTCTACATCTTCTCTACAACTTCAAGGGGACACATAATGGATTTTTTTTTTAAAGGGAAATTGTTGTTATTTTTAAATTACTGAATGTTGTTTTTTTATTGGTATTTTTCCACAGTACTTTTTTGCAGCGGTGGTCGTTACTGCAAACAAAACTGTGCTGAGTTGACATACTTACTTTACTTGCAGTTAAAATTTGAATTTCAAAAACATCAAAGCCAAAATGAAATAGTTTTACAAAACAAATACAATTGTTATTAAATTAAATTAAATTACATTTAAAATAGATTTTTTAAATTAAATTAACAATGTAAAATTGAAAAGAAAAGAACATGAGATAAAAATATTTGAAAATAAAATAAAATTTTTATGAAGCATACATAATAGCAAACTTTTAAATCAAATATAAAATATAACAAAAATAAAACAACATTATATTTAAATATGTTAACTAAATTAATGTCGACAAATGGAATAAAAGCAAGTAAAAATAACATTACATTGGAATAATTTCATTTTGTTGAAAAATATTAAATACAAATATAACGTTAAAAATTTCATATAAAACATTAACAAATGAATTAATTCAGAATAAAATTATTAGCCTGACATGCTGATGTTTGTTTTTGGCTTTTCTTATAATTCCACTTTTTTTCAATTTTAAAAATGACGAATTGAGCCACTTTATGTATAATGTCAAGTTGTATGTAGTATTTGATGCTACATTCATTTGCATTTACATCATGACTGTCCACATCACCGTTTTAAATTATAGACTACATTGATTTGGACTGCATATGTAGCATAGGATGCAAAAAAAGCTTTTCGTAGCTTTTCTCCATCTTGCCTACAATTGAGACACTCCTGCAAAGTGGAGACGACTTCTGCTTCACCTGATCCAGCAAAATCAATCAAGCCTGCGCATTTGACGTGACGCCTTTCTGTCAAGGTGAACCTCCTTTTTACGGCTTTGCAATCGATTGGCGTACACTTGAGAGGGAAAATGAATCCCCTCCGAGCGCTGTATGATCCAATGAGACGGCTTCTCATGATTTCTTTCATTACAGCTGATGGTGGCAGGCCAAGCCCAAAGAGGCCCATTTGGAGAGAGGAAAAATGGCACAAGAGCGCTTATAGTGTAAAATGTGACCCAGTGATGAGAACTCCAATCTTCTGATATGGTTTTGCGATGATGACTCTGCCAGACGAAGGTCAAAACAGTATAAGATGAACTCATCCAGCCTCCCCATGTGCTATTGCAAGAATTTATTTGGAAATGATACAAAAACTTGAGCCCAGAGATGACTTTTTGGGCTACAAAAATACAACTAATATATCTGATTATTAATAACAAATGTTATTATAGTAATTATTAATAGTACACACATTGAACAGTGTAGTGTGCCTTATGCATATATTATCATACTTTCCATATCGATAGCAACAATACCAATAATAATAATAACATCAACCATTGTTACTTTTCATTGAAAAGGTTAGCGTTTATTATTATTATTATTATATGTACTGTTACTACAGTGCTTTCATCAGTTTTTTTTGCAGCTAATTATGCGCATTGTCTTTTGTTGTTCACATTTAGGGCAGTAACTGTGATCATTAGTGTGTGCTTCTTTTATTGGCTGCTGTAGCTTGCGGGAGAAAAGGCCAGCACAAAATGATGTGACTTTATTGGGTAATAATAAGCTGGTGTAACCTTTCAAAAGTGGTTACAGTGGACAAAGCGTATCCTGGAAACTGCTTGGCTTGTCTTCTATTTTTTTTATTTTTTTTCAGGAGAGCTCAGTATTGTTCATTCGATTTGACATCATCATTGCTCTCCTTTTTTTAAAAAAAAAAACCCCAAATAAATTAAAAAAATTAAATAAATGTTTTTTATTTTTTATTTTTAATATATATACATATATATATACATATACACACATATATATATATATATATATATTTTTTTGTGTGTATGTGGGTGAGTATGTGTATGTGCGTGTGTGTGCGTGTGTGTGTGTGCGTGCGTGCGTGCGTGCGAGCGTGTGTGTATTCATCAGTTCACCTAAAGCCCATTAAAAAAAATCCCATACTAATAATATAATATAATAATAAATTGCCAAATGCAGAAACATCAATGTAAGTTATCACGATGTAGTGGCTCTCGCTAACAGACAGAATTAAGTAACCAGAATTAGGTTAAAAAATTCTATATACGTAGACCATGTTTCTATAAATTTTGATATTTGGTTTTTATTTGAGGCAGATATTTTTTCCATTAAAATGTGATTTATGAGGAGGTTAGTTGGCTTGTCTTCTAGTCGGACCATGTTATTTGGCTTGCTTTATTACTGTTATTTAGCTTGCAGTACACCAGACAAATGCGAAAAATACTTTCAAAACGACCTTAACGATCTGGGCATTATTATATTTAAAAGGCAGAGTTTCTCAAGTGTTACTCATGAAGTGGACAGTCCAGAAAATCACAAGATGGCGACCACGAGCGAGGACGACAGTTTTGTATGCCACTAATCAATTCGGGTACATTGACCTCTGCTTTGGCACGTGTGCGTGCGTGTTAGTGTACTGCAAACGTCACAATGCGTGTGTCTGTCAATATGGTTCAAATAGATGAAAGCATTTTGTTAATTACAGGGATGTGATTTTTCCGCTAATTCGCGGAATTCCGCTTTTTTTATCTCCCCCCCAAAATTTTTTTTTTCGATTTTTATTTTTATTTTTAAGTAGTTCATTGTGTATGCACATGTCTCCGACAGATAACATCTTCTGCTATAACAAAGACATTTGTGGTATGCTCTAATATGAGTTACTTTTCATTTGGTCATGATACAATTATTTGTTCATGAAATTTGAACTCTTCAACATTATTTATGTGTTAACTTAGTAATCACATTAGTTAGATATGATGATATTCTCAGTGATAGTTTTTAAAAGCAAAGGCAGTCCAATGTTTTTGAATGTGACTGATTTTGAGTTGACTAAAACTGCCATTTTATATGGGATAGTTCAATATACATTGAAAATTTATGCTGTTGTTTTGTCTATTTCTTTGTCATGTGAGTGCATTGAAAGTACTTCAAAACACGGAAAACCCATGAGCTCCGGTAGCCCCCCTTGTCCCCCCACCAGGGCACTGCCCTGGACCTAGCTGGGTGCCAGCGGCCCCCAGACCCCCGGCTAAATTTTCAGATAATTTCACTTTGGTCAAATCACATCCCTGTAATTATTGCATTTGGGCAGCATGTCCAAATGAGTCAACAAACGTGACCTGCTCGGCCAACCTGCCCAAATGCAACGACCAAAAAGTAAAATTCCTTCATTTTTCTTGCCATCTGTCTAGTTACAGAGGTCGCCAACCTTTTGGAAGCTGAGAGCTACTTCTTGGGCACTAATTCATGTGAAGGGCTACCAGTTAGATACACACTTCTGAAATAACTCATTTCATTCATCAAAATGTTCTTATTTATAATGGATGCTATTTGTTTACGAGAAGACACTGATCATGTTTGGTTTATCATAATAATTAGGAAACAGACAAACATCAATAGGCAACAATTGACTTATACATCTCTGCCAATGATCACATCATCAAATGATCAGTTTTGCATGGCCTAGAAAATCACAATGTCCCAGCATTGGTGAGATATTTTACAACAGACAATGTGCATTGTGGTCAAATTTGGTAGCAATGGGACAATATCTCTCTAGGATGAAAGACCAATGGTTTAAAATGACCTGAAAATGACTTGCTCTGTGTGTGTTTTTGTTTACTTTTTTTTTGGGGGGGGGGGGTTGTTCTACTCATATCAGATGTGGCCACCAAATGTCGTGTTGCTACATGAAACTGGGGCAGAGTTTTCACATTTGCAGGAAATGGCTAAAATGAACTCAAATCAAAATAGCTGACTTCCTCTTGCCTAACCTTTTCAGGCGTGACTTTGTAGCCTTCTTGTTGGGGGGAAAAGGGGGGGGTGGGTTGTTAATGGTATGAATGCCTATCAAAATTAATTTTACTCGTTGAAACTGGATTTTGGGGCTGTATTTTCAAATTCGCCAAAATGGCCCTAAGATGTCAGCATCCAACCAAAATGGCTGACTTCCTGTATGTTTTTGAGAATATTTGTGGGTCCTTCTCATAAAAGACAAGCGTAACAAATATAGCTTTAGGTGAAACTGGCTTCTGCGGCTGTGCTCCTGCACCCAGTGTACCTCCGGGGGGGCACATGGACGACTCGTATGTGAGCTCACTCCCACAAACAACATTCGCCTTGAGGTGGAAAGTATTCCGTTTTGATGAGCCAATCAGAAGGCCCCGTGGTGGTGATAAAGGTCCACGTACGCCATGCTGGAGTACAGTCCACACATGGCCTGCCGACATGTTTCTCCTTGAGTGTCTAAGCGACTCCCACACTCTTGCGAGGCTTCTCAACCGCTGTAGGTCAATTAGGCCATATTTAATTGTCTCTAAAGGCGTTATGCACTGCCGCCATGGGTTTGAAAAGGAAGGATCAACATGAGATCCAAGTGTAGACTTTTGTTCTTTGTTACTTGCCTTTGCCTGCCAATAAAGCTACGGTGGTGGAGCAAGATGAATCCATTCATATATTCTTATTAGATATTTAAAAATGTTCTATCTGTCATGTTTATTTTCAGTCTTGTTTACTCCCTGTCATGTTTAGCTTCTGTTTTCCTTGTGTTTTCCCCTTGTCTTGTCATTTCCTGTTTTATTGTGAAAAGTCTGACTCCTCTCGTTTCAGGTCACTTGCCCTTCCTTGTTTGGTGTCTTTGTCAACCCTGATCCCTGATTGTGTCCACCTTTCCCCATTACCCTCATGTGTCATCCAATCAGTGCCCTCAGCCAGGTGTGTCTTGTTATGTCATTAGTGTTGGTGTATTTAGTCGGTTGTCTCCCCCCTGTCTTTGTCGGTTCATTGTTGCTGTTGCCACTGTCGTAAGTCATTCGCCACGTCACGCTGACCTTGTTGCCTTATCAGGATCCATGTCATGCTGTTAGTTTTGCCTAAGTTGTTTTGCCATGTTTAGCTTCATGTTTTGTTAGTTCCGTTTATTTTGCACTTTGAAGTTAGCTTTTGGATTAGAAATTAAAACCTCTTTTTTGGACTGCACCTCTGCCTTCCCGCATCTGGGTCCTAAAGCCCCCTCCCTACTGACACTATCATTGCGATCTAAGGGCATCCTGACGTCGTTCCTTGTCAGGTATTCATTATAACAGGCAGCTTGAGCAATAGAAACTGACAGGAAGACAAGAAAGTCCCAAAAAAGTTTTTGTGCTGTATGACGTGTGTGCACTCACGGCCAACAACGAGGCACTCTAAAGCAGCCACGCTAGCCCAAACTTCTCCACACGCTTCTACAAAAAAAAAAATCCCCCTTCTTGCTCTTCTGTCTTTCTCTGCAGGATATGCATGCACTCATAATTAACAACGAGGCACTCAAAAGTGGCCACAACAACAGGTTATATTGCGATTGAGCTGGACGACCACTGATGCAAACGGTGGTGCTCTTCTGTTTTAGTGGGGAAGGGGCTATTCAAGTGCGTCACTTGGCCACATTTTAGCCGTGCGCTCCCAAAATAGTGAAATGTGGAAAAAGAGTTTAACGCTATAATTTATGTCTACAAGTTACGGCGGAGTTCCGTTCCTACTTTGGCGATGTAACCCGAATTTCGACTGGATTTCACCGTTAAAGTCAATATTTACATGAAAATACTGTACAGTAATTTAAAAAAAAACCCATATTTGCGCGACCCAGAAGAGCCGGAACCAATAGTAACAATAATAAGTAATGCTTA